>NC_135970.1:34068342-34083342 GCF_053455715.1 Rhinoraja longicauda
TCCTTAAGAGCTCTATCTACCTCTCTCTTGAATGCATTCAGAGAACTGGCTTCCACTGCCTTCTGTGGTGCTCCAAAGACCTGCAGGTTTGCAGGTTCATTGGCTTTGGTAAAATTGTAAATTGTCCCTTGAGTGTGTGTAGGATAGCGTTAGTGTGCGGAGATCGCTGGGCTGGAGGGACTGTTTCCGCGCTGTATCTCCAAACTAAACTAACCCACATGGGAAGACCGTCCCCTTTTCAAACAAAGGGACGGAGGTGGGAAGGGTGCTTCTTACAAAGTAAAAAGAAGATTCGTGTTGAAGAACATATCGCCAGGCCAGACCTACTCCACAATTCCCACCCAGTGCCGTCGCCAGGACAACGGGCCTTGAAGGCCAAGTTAAGACTCTACATTTTTGACAACTTTGAACTTGAAGGGTACCCTATATACCTGTGACCACACTATCTACCTGTGACTGCCCTATCTACCTTTGTCCACTCTATCTACCTGTGACTGCCCTATCTACCTGTGACCACACTATCTACCTGTGACCGCCCTATCTACCTGTGATTACCCTATCTGTGACCGCCCTACCTGTGACTGCCCTATCTACCTGTGGCCACCCTATCTACCTGTGACCGCCCTATCTACCTGTGGCCACCCTATCTACATGTGACTGCCCTATCTACCTGTGACTGCCCTATCTACCCGTGACCGCCCTATCTACCTGTGATTACCCTATCTGTGACCGCCCTACCTGTGACCGCCCTATCTACCTGTGACCGCCCTATCTACCTGTGACTGCCCTATCTACCTGTGACCACCCTATCTACCTGTGGCCGCCCTATCTACCTGTGGCCACCCTATCTACATGTGACTGCCCTATCTACCTGTGACTGCCCTATCTACCTGTGACGTCCAAGTACTATTGAATCTTTGCACCATTGGAAATGACTACTTTAAAAGCTCAATGGATATGGTTCAAGGTTTGCCATTTTCCGTTATGGTGAAGGGCAGGTGTACGACGTGAGAAATTGTGGCTCTGGTCAGCAAAAAGAAGGCAGCATGGGTCAGCAGTACGCAGAGTGCTCTTGGAGCACACGCACATAGTTCCCTGAAAGCATTGTCGCAGGAAGACAGGGAGGGTGAGGAATGGTTTTGGCTCGTTTGCATTCAATTCCATTATATATAAAGATGTAATGTGCAAAGAAGCCTTTTTATTTTACAGCACCGTCGCCCCCGTCTTACGCAAGGCTTGCACCCTGTGGACCAGGGTATGTATGTCAGAAACGGAAGTGCTCCTGCGCACGGTGGCGCAGCGGTAGAGTTGCTGCCTTTCAGCGCCAGAGACCCGGGTTCGATCCCGACTGCGGGCGCTGCCTGTCCGGAGTTTGTCCGTTCTCCCCGTGACCTGCGTGGGTTTTCTCCGAGATCTTCGGTTTCCCCCCACGCTCCAAAGATGTACAGGTTTGTAGGCTGATTAACTTGGGCATAAATGTAAATTGTCCCTTGTGTGTGTAAGATAGTGTTAGTGTGCGGGGATCGCTGGTCGGTGCGGACTCAGTGGGCTGAAGGGCCTGTTTCCACGCTGTATCTCTAAACTAAGCTAAACTAAATAAAATAAAATAAACTAAACCATGGGGGACTGAGTGAGCTTAAAGAATGCTTACATTTCAGGTCGGGACCCTCCTTCAGACATGGGTCAGCATGGGCAAGTTGTGCCGAAGGGCCTGTTTCCATGCTGTATGACTCTAAGAAGGTTCCCGACCCGAAACGTCACCTATCATTTATCACCAGAGATGCTGCCCGACCCGTTGAGTTACTCCAGCACTCTGTGAAACGTCACCGATCCATGTTCTCCAGAGATGCTGCCTGACCCGCTGAGATACTCCAGCACTTAGATTATTATGGGGTTGGACACGTTAGAGGCAGGAAACATGTTCCCAATGTTGGGGGTCCAGAACAAGGGGCCACAGTTTAAGAATAGGGGGTAGGCCATTTAGAACTGAGATGAGGAAAAACTTTTTCAGTCAGAGAGTTGTGAATCTGTGGAATTCTCTGCCTCAGAAGGCAGTGGAGGCCAATTCTCTGAATGCATTCAAGAGAGAGCTGGATAGAGCTCTTAAGGATAGCGGAGTCAGGGGGTATGGGGAGAAGGCAGGAACGGGGTACTGATTGAGAATGATCAGCCATGATCACATTGAATGGCGGTGCCGGCTCGAAGGGCCGAATGGCCTCCTGCACCTATTGTCTATTGAAACGTCACCTATCCATGTTCTCCAGAGATGCTGCCTGACCCGCTGAGTTACTCCAGCGCTCTTTGTTTACCTCAGGTTGGGACTCTTCTCCAGACTTTTTGAACAGATTCTCAGAAGCAAAGCAGATTGCCTTCAGTTTTTTTCAGCACAGACTCACAGGAACAGCAACAGAAGGCTTTTTGGCCATAGTTATTTGCTGAACTGACAGTCTTTAATTCATCAAGTTTATAATTTACAAAGTTAACCTGAAGGCAGATCGCATCTCAGCACAAAAAACGCAGCGAGCCGCGGTGATGACTCGGCCAAGTAGCTTGGCAGAAATCATTAAAAAAACACACATATTCTTTATTAAAAAAGACACTTTGTAAATTAGCACAGCTTTTACTCATTATTGAGCACACTGAGGTCCTGCTCCACTCTGCCCTCTAGTGTGCAGGTTCATGCTAACAGGACTCCCCACTAAAATGGCATTCCGTATTCCACCCAAACAATAGACAATAGACAATAGGTGCAGGAGGAGGCCATTCGGCCCTTCGAGCCAGCACCGCCATTCAATGTGATCATGGCTGATCATTCTCAATCAGTACCCCGTTCCTGCCTTCTCCCCATACCCCCTGACTCCGTTATCCTTAAGAGCTCTATCTAGCTCTCTCTTGAATGCATTCGGAGAATTGGCCTTCACTGCCTTCTGAGGCAGAGAATTCCACAGATTCACAACTGTCTGACTGAAAAAGGTTTTTCCTCAACTCAGTTCTAAACTGCAGCGCAGAGTGAAGTTTAAAACAATGGCAGGCGACAGACAAGACTGTGGGAATATAGCATTTACTTGTTAGTAGTTCACAGAGCCATAGGCCTTTAACACAATACATATAAATAACATAAAATGCACAGGGACATAAATAAGTTAATAACTCCAATAGGTGGGGGAAACAAAAAAATCCTGATCCTCAGTTCACAAGTTCACAAGTTAGAGGAGTAGAATTAGGCCATTCGGCCCATCGAGTCTACTCTGCCATTCAATCATGGCTGATCTGTCTTCCCCCACTTAATCCCATTCTCCTGCCTTCTCCCCATGACCCTTGACACCCGTACTAATCAAGAACGTATCTATCTCAGCCTTAAAAATATCCACTGACTAGGCCTCCACAGCCCTCTGTGGCAATGAGTTCCACAGATTCACCACCCTCTGACTGAAGAAATTCCTCCTCACCACCTTTCTAAAAGAGCGCCCTTTAATTCTGAGGCTGTGATCTCTGGTCCTAGATTCTCCCATCAGGTGTTGTACCGGTTAATAAAGGTTTCAGGATATGCACATTTTTACGATGGCCGTATAATTGTATTTCCCACATTCTTACTGTGCGGGGCATGGGTTAAAAGCTTCAATGGTGAGGTAGAGCACGGAAACAGGCCCTTCAGCCCAATCTGCCCACACCGACCAAGATGCCCCATCTACATTAGTTCCACCTGCCCACATTTGGCCCCAATCCCTCTAAACCTTTTCTATCCATGCACCATTCCAAATGTCCTTTAAATGTTGTGATAGTCCCTGCCTCAACTACCTCCTCCGGCAGCTCGTTCCATCAGACCAACACCCTCTGGGCAAAACCGTTGCCATATCTTGATTTGGGTTAAGGATTGGATGGGGCTAAGGAGAGCTCAGGAGTGGCAGACAGGAAGGTCGGAGATCCTGGAAGCAACATAGGTAGCGGTTTGGGTTTATTATGTACCGAGGTTTACACGGGACCATCATGACACGTCATGACCATCCAAGACCACAACCTCGGGGGCTGTGCGTTTTCACACGTCTACACCTTTTGCCCGATGGGAGAGGGGAGAAGAGGGAGTGGCCAGGGTGCGACTGGCCCTTGATTATGCTGCTGGCCTTGCCGAGGCAGCGCGAGGTGTAGATGATGGGGGCGATGGAAGGGAGGTTGGTTCGTGCGACGGTCTGGGCTGCGCCCACAATTCTCTGCAATTCCTTGCGGTCTTGGATGGAGCCGTTCCCAAACTGTGCTGCGGTGCTTCCTGTGCAAATGCTTTCTGTGGCGCATCTGCAGAAGTTGGTGAGAGTTGCAGGGGACGTGCCAATCTTCCTAAGCCTTCTAAGGGAGTAGAGGCGTCGGTGAGCTTTCTTGTTGGTTGCTTCAATATGGGTGGGTCCAGGAGAAGTTGAGATGGACCGAGATGAGAAAACATTTCTTCACACAGAGAGTGGTGAGTCTGTGGAATTCTCTGCCACAGAAGGTAGTTGAGGCCAGTTCATTGGCTATATTTACGAGGGAGTTAGATGTGGCCCTTGTGGCTAAAGGGATCAGGGGGGTATGGAGAGAAGGCAGGTACGGGATACTGAGTTGGATGATCAGCCATGATCATATTGATTGGCGGTGCGTACATGCTCGAAGGGCCGAATGGCCTACTCCTGCACCTATTTTCTATGTTTCTAAGTTGCCGGTGATATTTTACTCCTAGGAATCTCTCACGTCGGGCTCATCGCAGTCTCAGCTCAGGTCCCTGGCAGCTTGTTAGTTCCCTGTGTGGGTTACCTGACCCGTCACCAGGGTTGTGTGGTGGATGAGGGAGTCCTCAACGTACTGCAGTGAAGACCGATGTCTGAAAGAATCACCACTCTCTTCCATTTGTGCCACTGAAGATTGGAGGAGAGGATCTGTCCAGCCGTTTGTAGCCCACAACCAAGGCAATCTTTTCACCATCGTATGCAAGTTATCGTTTAGTATACTTTAGTTCAGTTTAAGATACAGCGTGGAAACAGGCCCTTCGGCCCACTGAGTCCACACCGACCAGTGATCCCCTGCACATTAACACTATCCCACACACACTGGGGACGATTTTGCATTGCTACAAGCCCATTAACCTACACACCTGTAGGTCTGAAGAAGGGTCTCGACCCGAAACGTCGCCCATTCCTTCTCTCCAGAGATGCTGCCCGTCCTGCTGAGTTACTCCAGCATTTTGTGTCAGCCAACACAAACCTGGACGTCTTTGGAGTGAGGGAGGACACTGAAGATCTTGGAGAAAACCCACGCGGGTCACGGGGAGAACGTACAAACTCCGTACAGACAGCACCCGTGGTCGGGATCGAACCGCTGTCTGGCGCTGTGAGGCAGCAACTCTACCGCTGCGCCACCGTGCCGCCCGTCTGGCAATTTCCAGTGGCCTTGCGGCTTCTGAAGTTACTAAGTCACTGAGATAAATAAGTTGTCGGTAGAGCCGCAGCCTCACAGCGCCAGAGACCCAGGTTCGATCCTGACCTCAGGCGCTGCCTGTGTGTGTAGAGTTTACACGGTCTCCGTGACCGCGTGGGTTTTGTCCGGGTGATCCGGTTTCCTCCCACACTCCCAAAGACGTGCGGGTTTGTAGGTTAATTGGCCCTCTGTAAATTGCCCCCCTAGTGTGTGGGGAGTGGATGACAAAGTGTGATGATATGGAGCTCGTGTGAACAGGTGATCGATGTTCGACGTGGACCCGGTGGGCCAAAGGGCCTGTTTCCACATCGTATCTCTAATCTAAACGCGTCTCCTGACATCTCGTGCAGGAAGGAACTGCAGATGCTGGTTTAAACCGAAGATAGACACAAACAGCTGGAGTAACTCAGCGGGACAGGCAGCATCTCTGGAGAACGCTATCCTTAAGAGCTCTAGATAGAGCTCTTAAGGATAGCGGAGTCAGGGAGTATGGGGAGAAGGCAGGAACGGGGTACTGATTGAGAATGATCAGCCATGATCACATTGAATGGCGGTGCTGGCTCGAAGGGCCGAATGGCCTCCTCCTGCACCTATTGTCTATTGAGAAAAGGAATAGGTGACGTTTTGGGTCGAGACCCTTCTTCAGACTGAGAGTCAGGGGAGATGGAAAACGTGAGATATAGAAGGCACTTGACACCCCTGACTCTCAGTCTGAAGAAGGGACTCGACCTGAAACGTCACCCATCTCTTCTCTCCAGGGATGCTGCCTGTCCCGCTGAGTTACTCCAGCACTTTATGCCTCTCCTGACAGACAGTGGCGTGGTCTTACAGCCAGAAAGCAGACAGATGCACTTCATTACAGAGAGTTTTGGCCGGTGGCATGCTGCTGGCCATGAGAATCCTGGCTCTGCTGGTTGCATATGTCATTATCAATGTGTTGCTTCATAAGATGATTGCATTAATAAAAGAGCTACAGTTCATAAATTAATCCTGAAAATGCATCGTACCAAAGGTTTTATTCCACCGCATCCTACAAAATAGCCCAATTACTACTTATTAATGTCGACACGGTGGTGCAGCAGGTAGAGCTGCTGACTCACAGCACCAGAGAACCCGAGTTCATTCCTGACCTCGGGCGCTGTCTGTCTGTCTGTCTGTGTGGAGTCTGCACGTTCTCCCTATGACCGCATGGGTTCACTCCGGGTGCTCCGGTTTCCTCCCACATCCCAAAGACGTGTGGGTTTGTAGGTTGAGCAGGCTAAGGCTCTGTTTTTTTGGAACATTATTAAGGGGTTTTGGAAGATTATTAAGGGGTTGGACACGTTAGAGGCAGGAAACATGTTCCCAGTGTTGGGGGAGTCCAGAACAAGGGGCCACAGTTTAAGAATAAGGGGTAGGCCATTTGGAACTGAGATGAGGAAAAACTTTTTCAGTCAGAGAGTTGTAAATCTGTGGAATTCTCTGCCTCAGAAGGCAGTGGAGGCCAATTCTCTGAATGCATTCAAGAGTGAGCTAGATAGAGCTCTTAAGGATAGCGGAGTCAGGGGGTATGGGGAGAAGGCAGGGACGGGGTACTGATTGAGAATGATCAGCCATGATCACATTGAATGGTGGTGCTGGCTCGAAGTTGCCGAATGGCCTCCTCCTGCACCTATTGTCTATTGTCTATTATAAAGATATATTTATAAATTATAAATACTGAGGAAGATGAGAGGGTATGGTACTGAAGGGCAGATACTAGCATGGATAGATGGTTGGCGGTACGGCAGAAGCCAAAGAGTTGCAATTAAAGGCGCTTTTTCACATTGCATACTATTGATTTAGATAAGGGAATTGAAGGCTTTGGGGCCACGTTTACAGATGATGCTAAGATAGGTGGGCAGGCAGACAGTGTAGAGGAGGCAAGGATTTTGCCGAAGGACTTGGACAGGTTGGGAGAGCGGGCAGAGAAGTGGCAGATGAAATTCAGTGTAGCAAAGCGTGGAGTCATGCATTTTCGTAATAAGAATAATGGCGTAGATTATTTTCCAAATGGGGAGAGAGTCCAGAAATCGGAGGTGCAAAGGGAACTGGGAGTGCTGGTGCAGGACTCCCCAAAAAAGTAAAATTGGAAATCGAATTGGCAGAAAGGAAGGCAAATTCATTTATATCAAGAGGACTGGAATCCAAAAACAGGGGTTAAATGCTGAGGCTCTATAAGGCGCTGGTCAGGCCGCATTTGGAGTACTGCGAGCAAATTTGGGCCCCATACCTGAGGAAGGATGTGCTGGCTCTGGAGAGAGTCCAGAGGAGGTTTGCAAGAACCATCCCAGGAATGAGTGGGTTCACATATGATGAGCGTTTGACAGCACTGGGCCTGTACTCGCTGGAGTTTAGAAGGTTGAGGAGGGGGGACCTCATTGAAACTTACAGATTAATGATAAGCATAGATAGAGTGGATGTGGAACGGATGGTTCCACTGGTGGGAGAGTCCAGGAGCAGAGGTCACAGCCTCAGAATTAAAGGGCGCTATTTTAGAAAGGAGGTGAAGAGGAACGTCTTTATTCAGAGGGTAGTTAATCTGTGGAACTCATTGCCACAGAGGGCTGTGGAGGCCAAGTCAGTGGATACTTTTAAGGCAGAGATAGACAAATTCTTGATTAGAATGGGTGTCAAGGGTTATGGGGAGAAGGCAGGAAAATGGCGGAGTAGACTCAATGGGCCGAATGGCCTAATTCTACTCCTATAACTTGTAAATTGTTCCCGGTTGTGTGTCGGAGAGTGTTAATGTGCGGGAATCGCTGGTTGGCGCGGACTTGGTGCCCGAAGGGCCTGTTTCCGCGTTGTATCTCTAAACTAAACTAAATTTGTGACTGTTTCCAAAGTCAAGGTAGCATGCGATTTGGAGAGAAGCCAGCAGGTGGCGGTGTTCCCATCTGTAGGTCAACGGATTGGCCGGAAAATATATATATTATTTTTTTAACAGTGTCACATCGATAATTACAGGTATTCAAATCAGTTTCAGTTGAGTTTATTGTCACGTGTACCGAGGTACAGTGAAAAGATTTTGTTGCGTGCCAACCAGTCAGTGGAAAGCCAAAAACATGATTACAATCGAGCCATTCACAGTGTACAGATACATGATATGGGAATAACGTTTAGTGCAAGGTAAAGATAAGCCAGCAAAGTCCGATCAAAGATAGTCTGAGGGTCACCAATGAGGTAGATAGTAGTTCAGCACTGCTCTCTGGTTGTGGTAGAATAAACTGTCACTGAATCTGGAGGTGTGAAGTAAGCTAATGGCATGTTGGCCTTCATAACAAGGAGGTTGAGTACAGGAGCAAAGAAGTCCTTCTGCAGTTGTACAAGGCCCTGGTGAGACCACACCTGGATTATTGTGTGCAGTTTTGCTCTCCAAATTTGAGGAAGGACATTCTTGCTATTGAGGGAGTGCAGCGTAGGTTCACGAGGTTAATTCCCGGGTTGGCAGGACTGACATATGTTGAAAGACTGGAGCGACTGGGCTTGTATACATTGGAATGTAGGATCTTATCGAAACATATAAGATTATTAAGGGATTGGACACGCTGGAGGCAGGAAACATGTTCCCGATGTTGGGGGAGTGCAGAACCAGGGGCCACAGTTTGAGAATAAGGGGGAGGTCATTTAGAACAGAGATGAGGAAAAACTTTTTCAGTCAGAGAGTTGTGACTCTGTGGAATTCTCTGCCTCAGAAGGCAGGGGAGGCCAATTCTCTGAATGCATTCAAGAGAGAGCTGGATAGAGCTCTTAAGGATAGCGGAGTCAGGGGGTATGGGGAGAAGGCAGGAACGGGGTACTGATTGAGAATGATCAGCCACGATCACAGTGAATGGCGGTGCTGGCTCGAGGGGCTGAATGGCCTCCTCCTGCACCTATTGTTTACGTTTTCATAATTCTGTTCCTATTGCCCGATGGGAGAGGGGAGCACAGGGCCTGGGACTCTTTGTACCCAAATTGCTGAAAGAGAATGTGTTTTTACAGGCATCAAGAAAGAAGATAAATGGACTGCTGATGATGGTTTACACCAAAGACACAGAGTGCTGGAGTAACTCAGCGGGTCAGGCAGCATCTCTGGAGAACATGGATAGGTGACGTTTCACAGAGTGCTGGAGTAACTCAGCGGGTCAGGCAGCATCTCTGGAGAACATGGATAGGTGACGTTTCACAGAGTGCTGGAGTAACTCAGCGGGTCAGGCAGCATCTCTGGAGAAAAAGGATGGGTGACGTTTCAGGTCGGGACCCTTCTGCAGACCCTAGAAATGTGTGTTGTCCTTTATTACCAGATGTTGCCTGACCCGCTGAGTTATTCCAGCATTTTGTGCCGTTTTCACCCTATACCTATGAACTATGAACTATAAAAAGCTTTGTGTACTACATTTACAGTGGCACAGTGGCACAGCAGTGGAGTTGCTGCCTCACAGTGCCAGAGACCCGAGTTCGATCCTAACGTCAGACGCTGTCTGTGTGGAGTTTGCACGTTCTCCCCGTGACCTGGGTGGGTTTTCTCCGGGTGCTCTGGTTTCCTCCCACACTCCAAAGATCCTGCAGCTTTGCAGTTTAATTGGCTTCTGTAAATTGTAAAAAATTGTCTCCAGTGCATAGGCAATAGACAATAGACAATAGGTGCAGGAGGAGGCCATTCGGCCCTTCGAGCCAGCACCGCCATTCAATGTGATCGTGGCTGATCATTCTCAATCAGTACCCCGTTCCTGCCTTCTCCCCATACCCCCTGACTCCGCTATCCTTAAGAGCTCTATCCAGCTCTCTCTTGAATGCATTCAGAGAATTGGCCTCCGCTGCCTTCTGAGGCAGAGAACTAGTGTGAACAGATGATGGCTGGTCGGCGTGGACTCGGTGAGCAGAAGGACCTGTTTCCACGCTGCATCTCCAGAGTCTAAAGACGTGGTCCTATGTCTTATGGTGCTCTGGCCTTGCGATCGTTTGAAGAGAAGTGTATTCCTTCATGTACCTTGCATGAGGTGCAACATCTGTGGGGTGTGAGAGAGTGAGCTAGCCACCAAAAGATGATTAACCTCTGACTTACACTATATTCCAGAGCCATTGAGTTAGATAACATGAAATAGGCCTTTTCATGATGACAAGCCTGAATCATAGAAATATAGAAAATAGGTACATTAGCCCTTCGAGCCAGCACCACCATTCAATATGATCATGGCTGATCATCCAAAATCAGTACCCTGTTCCTGCTTTCTCCCTATATCCCTTGATTCCGTTAGCCCTAAGAGCTAAATCTAACTCTCTCTTGGAAACATCCAGTGAATTGGCCTCCACTGCCTTCTGCGGCAGAGAATTCCACAGATTCACAACCCTCTGGTTTAATCAATACACAATACACTCTAATGCCCTGCGCACAGCCCCAGTTCTAGATGAATAGCTCTCGAAGCTTCGTGGAGAAATAGTTGACTGCCAAGTACACATATTAAATAAAAATGGCTGCAAGTCAAATTGCAATTGTGACATTGTTCAGTTCAAAAACTTCACCACTTTGGTCTTTAGACTTAGACTTCGGCCTACTGCGTCCGCACTGACCCAACACACTCGCACTATCCTAAACTCTTTGGGACAATTTACAATTTTTACTGAACCCAGGTATCTGGCCCCGTGAGGCAGCAACTCTACCGCCAGGCCACCTAATGCGAAGATGCGAAATACGCATACATTTATAGGCCTTCTCAAATGAGCAACGTTATTCCTTTTTATGGCCATTGACATCATCTTCATCGCTGCTGTTTTGGTGAATTAAAAATTAATAACAGGGCGCAGCGGTACAGTTGTTGCCTTTCAGCGCCGGCAACTCCCGACCACGGGTTCGATCCCGACCATGGGTGCTGTCTGTACGAAGTTTGTACGTTCTACCCGTGACCTACATGGGTTTTCCTCAAGATCTTCAATTTCCTCCCACACTCTAAAGACGTGCAGGTTTGTAGGTCAATTGGCTTCTGTAAAATTGTCCCTAGTGCGTGGAGGATAGCGTTAATGTGCGGGGATCGCTGGTCGGCGCGGACTCGGTGGGTCGACGGGACTGTTTCTCTGCGGCATCTCTAAACCAAATGAAACTACAGCAAGAGTTCCTATTAAACACATTATTTAATTTGTCACAAGTGGATTTACAGCTTAGAAGCAGGGGAGAGAAGATACACACGGAATTTCAAGAGGAGAATAATATTCTGCTGTAAATCCTGAAAATGATTGGCAGACATTTTAGAGGAGCAATATTTGATCGGGTGAAATCTGTCAAATTAAGTTACAGTGGGAAACTGAGAGAAGTGACAGCCCATTAATATAGCTTCCAACAACTGGGTGGTCAAACAGTGAAAGGCTTGGATAGAGTGGATGTGGGGAGGATGTTTCCACTAGTGGGAGAGTCTGGAATGAGTGGGTTAACCTAGGATGAGCGTTTGTTGGCACTGGGCCTGTACTCGCTGGAGTTTAGAAGAATGAGGGGGGGGACCTCATTGAAACAGACAAAACAGTGAAAGGCTTGGATAGAATGGATGTGGAGAGGATGCTTCCACTAGTGGGAGAGTCTAGGACTAGAGGTCACAGCCTCAGAATTAAAGGGCGTTCCTATAGCAAGGCGATGAGGAGGAATTTCTTTACTCAGAGGGGGGTGAATCTGAGGAATTTATTGCCGCAGATGGCTGTGGAGGCCATCAATGGATATTTTTAAGGCAGAGATAGATAGATTCTTGATTAGTACGGGTGTCAGGGGTTATGGGGAGAAGGCAGGAGAATGGGGTTAGGAGGGAGAGATAGATCAGCCACGATTGAATGGTGGAGTAGACTTGATGGGCCGAGCGGCCTAATTCCACTCCTATTCCTTATGATCTGATGACAATACCTTCGTGTGTGGAAGGACTGAAACTTAACTGCATTTTTGAAAAACTGCCCTTCACACATAAGAGGGGGTTAGAGAAAATCAATTTGCCTTAACTACAAAAACTATGTGAAAACATTTTCAGGCTCCAGTGTTCAGTGTTGATGGAAGGTTTCCCCTGAAATTATATATCTGTCATGTTCCCCCCACAAATAGCCACATTCCATCTGCGAACATTTATCACACTCAAGGCACGAACAGCAAAGGTTTCCAGCAGAGCTGAATCATTTAGAAACATAGAAAATAGGTGCAGGAGTAGGCCATTCGGCCCTTCCAGCCAGCTCCACCATTCAACATGATCATGGCTGATCATCTAAAATCAGTACCCCATTCCTGCTTTCCCCCCATATCCCTTGATTCCATTAGTCCTAAGGGTTGTATCTAACTTGTGTATGGAACAAGCTGCCAGAGGAGGTAGTTGAGGCAGGGACTATCCCAACATTAAAGAAACAGTTAGACACTTACATGGATAGGACAAGTTTGGAGGGACATGGACCAAACGCAGGCAGGTGGGACAAGTGTAGCTGGGACATGTTGGCCGGTGTGGGCAAGTTGGATTGAAGGGCCCGTTTCCACACTGTATCACTCTGTATCTCTCTCTTGAAAACATCCAGTGAATTGGCCTCCACAGCCTTCTGCGGCAGAGAATTCCACAGATTCACAACTCTCTGGGTGGAAAAGTTTTTCCCTCATCTCAGCCCTAAATGGCCGACCCCTTATTCTTATTTCTCACCGGCCATAGAAATCACATCTCTCGCTTCCTCAATACCGGCTTCCCATATATAATGAGGACAAATTTGCTTTCATTTTAATTGAATACTCTTGAAGGAGCCAGAAGCTAGGAACCTGCACCCTCTAGTGTACATGTTACACTACTGCAACCTTCCTCACCAGTCAACAGGAATTTGTTCAGGTACGAGTCTGCACACTAGAGGGCAGACTTTGTTTTTAAGACTGATAAGAGTTCTGCTTTAAACTACATTAGCCGACAAATTTCATTTCGTTTTAGATGAAATTTAGTTGAAATTTATTTGAAATTTAGTTTTAGTTCAGTTTAGTTTTACTTTAGTTTGGAGGTACTGAGCAGAACAGGCCTTTCGGCCCACCGAGTCCACGCTGCCCTGCGATCCCCGCACGTTAACACCATCCTACACACACTGGGGACAATTTACAATCTGTACCGAACCCAATTAACCTACAAACCTGCACGTCTTTGGAGTGTGGGAGGAAACCGGAGCACCTGAGTAAACCCACGCAGGTCACGGGGAGAACGTACAAACTCTGTACAGACAGCGCCCGTAGTCGGGATCGAACCCGGGTCTCCGGCGCTGTGAGGCAGCAACTCTACCGCTGCGCCACCGTGCCGCCCTACTTGTCAGGTGAAATAAATCTTTCACTGGTTCTAGTTATCTCATTGCAAGTTAGTATTTCAACAAAAAAAAAATCAATCAATTTTGTGTGTTATTTCATCCAGTTCCTGCAGTAATCAAAAACATCTTTAAACAGCAGGAAGGATCACAGCTGCAAAGATAAGTCGTTAAAAAGTGCAGCAAATCTGGTTCCTGTCAGAAACTGTTGAAAACAGTTATTTATCACTTGCCGCCCGTGAATTAATGTGCACCATTTATTGATGAAGAAAATCAATAAAAGACGAGTGAGAGTGGAATTCTCCAGCATGCCGATGGTTGCAATCACATTACCTGAGGCAAAAAATCACATCTGCCTGCCACCAATAAACATTTACAACACCATTTCCTTCAACTTTTCTGTAAACGACATAAAACGCATTTTGCTCCTCACAGTTTTCTCCCCTTTCACCTGGTCTGGAAATTGCTCCCTCTTCTCCCCTCTCCCATCGGGCAAAAGGTACAGATGGGTTAAAAACACACAACTCCAGATTCAGGGACAGTTTCTTCCCAGCTGTTATCAGGCGACTGAACCATCCTACCACAACCAGAGAGCAGTGCTGAACTACTATCTACCTCATTGGTGACCCTCGGACTATCCTCGATCAGACTTTGCTGGCTTTACCGTGCGCTAATCGTTATTCCCTTATCATGTATCAGTACACTGTAAATGGCTCGATTGTAATCATGAATTGTCTTTCTGTTGACAGGTTAGCACGCAACAAAAGCCTTTCACTGTACCTCAGTACACGTGACAATAAACTAAAGTGTTAATTATAAACTGGAAGCAGTGACACATACGTGAGTCTGCAGGAGTTTGGGATTCCAAGCATTTCATTCAGGTGACTGCCTGAAAGGTGTGAACCCAATTACTGAGTATTCGCACAGAAGGCAGTGGAGGCCAATTCACTGGATGTACTCAAGAGAGAGTTAGATTTAGCTCTTAAGGCTAATGGGATCAAGGGATATGGGGAGAAAGCAGGGACGGGGTACTGATTATGGATGATGAGCCATGATCATTTTGAATGGCGGTGCTGGCTTGAAGGTGGGGGGTGGGGGGAAGAATTTTGATTATGTCACCCGTTTCAATTCTATTAAAGGTAATCAGCCTGGCCTGCCAAATACTTCCATCCAATGTATTGCTTTGGTTGTATTCCTTTGAAAGTGTGTTTCAATCATTAAATATTTTGGAGAGAAAAACAGTCTCTGGCGCTAAAAGGCAGTAGCTCTACC
>NC_135970.1:34085842-34125842 GCF_053455715.1 Rhinoraja longicauda
AAAGGAACGTCCTTTAACTCTGAGGCTGTAACCACGAGACCTGGACTCTCCCACTAGTGGAAACATCCTCTCCACATCCACTCTGTCCAAGCCTTTCGCTATTTTGTACGTCTTGCTGAGATTCACCCTTCATCATTCTAAACTCCAGTGAGTACAGGCTCAATGCCGTCGAACGCTCATCAGATGTTAACCCACTCATTCCCGAGATCTCTTGTTAAGCCATATGCCCAAAATTAAATCCTAAATGGCAATGTCAAAGCTACGCGGCTCAAGTTATTTGAAGGACTCGATACTGTACTGGTAACCATCTGTGCAAGATTATCGAGGTTCAGATGTTATCAAGCAATTGATCCATCCTCTCCCCAACTAGAGTGCAGTTCTAACCTCCCATCTACCTCAATGGAGATCTTCTTCGGACTGCCTATCTTATCCAGGACTATATCTGAGGAAGGATGTGCTGGCTCTGGAGAGGGTCCAGAGGAGGTTTACAAGAATGATCCCAGGAATGAGTGGGTTAACATATGATGAGCATTTGACAGCACTGTGCCTGTACTCATTGGAGTTTAAAAGAATGAGGGGGGATCTCATTGAAACGTACAGAATAGTGAAAGGCCTGGATAGAGCAAATGTGGAGAGGATGCTACCACTACTGGGAGAGTCCAGGTCTCGAGGTCACGGCCTCAGAATAAAAGGACGTTCTTTTCATAAAAGGAGAAGCAGAATTTCTTTAGTCAGAGGGTGGTGAATCTGTGGAATTCTTTGCCACAGAAGGCGGTGGAGGCCGTCATTGGATATTTTTAAGGCAGAGATAGATAGATTCTTGATTAGTATGCTTGTCAGCGGTTATGGGGAGAAGGCAGGAGAATGGGGTTCGGAGGGAGAGATAGATCAGCCATGATTGAATGGCGGAGTAGACGATGGGCCAAATGGCCAAAGTCTGCTCCAATCCCTTACGAACTTATGAATAAGTACGCAACATTTTAACAGGTTACAGAAGAGGGGTCTTACCAACATCGGACAGCTCCCGCTCGGTCTTCAACAATAATGAGCCGTCTTCATTCTCTGTACAACTGCACAAAACATCCTGAACCATCACCCACGACTCTGGAGGAAGAGCAGAGCAAAAGCGGAACTTGTTAGAGTTTAGAGATACAGCGCAGGAACAGGCCCTTCGGCCCATCGAGTCTGCGCATTAACATGTCCTCAGTTTAGTTCTGTTTAGTTTATTGTCACGTGTACCGAGGTACAGTGAAAAGCTTTTGTTGCGTGCTAAGCAGTCATCGGAAAGACAATACATGATTACAATCGAGCCGTTTACAGCCTACGGATAAGGGAATGCATGCCAAGAAGGGCCTCGACCCGAAACGTCACCAATTCCTTCTCTTCTGAGATGCTGCCTGTCCCGCTGAGTTACTCCAGCTTTATGTGTCTATCTTCACGATAAGAGACTAACGCTTAGTGCAAGGTAAAGTCAGTGAAGTCTGATCAAGGATACCCTGAGGGTCACCAAAGAGGTAGATAGTAGTTCAGAACTGCTCTCTGGTTGTGGTATCATATCATATCATATCATATATATACAGCCGGAAACAGGCCTTTTCGGCCCACCAAGTCTGTGCCGCCCAGCGATCCCCATACATTAACACTATCCTACACCTACTAGGGACAATTTTTACATTTACCCAGCCAATTAACCTACATACCTGTACGTCTTTGGAGTGTGGGAGGAAACCGAAGATCTCGGAGAAAACCCACGCAGGTCACGGGGAGAACGTACAAACTCCTTACAGTGCAGCACCCGTAGTCAGGATCGAACCTGAGTCTCCGGCGCTGCATTCGCTGTAAAGCAGCAACTCTACCGCTGCGCCACCGTGCCGCCCGGTACGGTGGTAGGATGGTCCTACACACTAGGGACTATTTACAATTTTACCAAAGCCAATTAACCGACAAACCTGGAGTGTGGGGGGGAAACTGGAGCTCCTAGATAAATGGACAACTCCGTACAGACAGCACCAGTGGTCACCATGGAACCCGGGTCTCTGGCGCTGCGAGGCAGGAACTCTACCGCTGCGCCACCTCGCTTGTAATTTTGTTTTTGGAAAGTTTCCAGTGTTATTTCAAAAAGTCAAGTTTTATTACGGCATTTAAAAGACATTTGGACAGGTACATGGATAGGAAAGGTTTTGAGGGATATGGGCCAAACGTGGGCTGTGGGATTACGGTAGATGGGGCATGTTGGCCGGCATGGACGATTTGGGCCGAAGGGCCTGTTTCTGGGTGAATGACTATTATTTTTTAGATTTTAGATTTTTGTTTTAGATTTTAGATTTAGATTTAGAGATACAGCGCGGAAACAGGCCCTTTGGCCCACCGAGTCCGCGCCGCCCAGCGATCCCCGGCACACTATCCTACACACACTAGGGACAATTTTTACCCAGTCAATTAACCTACATACCTGTACGTCTTTGGAGTGTGGGAGGAAACCGAAGATCTCGGAGAAAACCCACGCAGGTCACGGGGAGAACGTACAAACTCCGTACAGACGGCGCCCGTAGTCAGGATCGAACCTGAGTCTCCGGCGCTGCATTCGCTGTAAGGCAGCAACTCTACCGCTGCGCCACCGTGCCGACCTTATGATTCAATTTATGATTCAATGTGCCCAAAACCTATGCTCAGAAAATCATGAATCATGAACCTCCTCCTCCTGACCCACCTTCTGACCACCGAGCACCCTTTTTGCAATAATTTATCTACAAATTCATTTGCCCATTACTCTAACAATAACTCTTACATCTAATTACTTACGTTGGTAGAGACTCATTGAGCGAAGAAGGATGGAGTAACATAACCACTTCCCTGATACGGAGTGATAGAATGATACAGCGTGGAAACAGGACCTTCGGCCCAACTTGCCCACACCGGCCAACAAGCCCCAGCTACACTAGTCCCACCAGCCTGTGTTTGGCCCATATCCCTCCACTCCGGTCCTATCCATGTTGAGAAGGATAGATAGATCAGCCGTGAATGAATGGCGGACTACACTCGATGGGCCGAATGGTCTAATTCAGAGGGAGGGGGAGTGAGGGGGAGGAGTTGGGGGGGGGAGGGGGGAGTGAGGGGGCGGAGGGAAGTGAGGGGGCGGAGGGAAGTGAGGGGGCAGAGGGAGTGAGGGGGAGGAGGGAGTGAGGGGGAGGAGAGAGAGTGGGGGAGGAGAGAGAGTGGGGGAGGAGGGAGTGAGGGGGAGTGGGCGGGAGTGGGGGGGAGGAGGGAGGGGGGAGGGAGGGGGCGAGGGAGGATAAAGAGGGTTGAGGGGATGGTGGGGTGGAGGGGAATGGGGAGGGAGGCGGAGTGGGGGTGGAGGGGGATGGGGAGAGGGAGGAGAGGGGAGGGGGAGGAGGGGGGGGATGGAGGGGGGAGGGGGGAGGGAGTGAGGAGGAGGAGGAGGGAGTGAGGGGAGGGAAGGAGGGAGGGTGAGGGGGAGGGGGGGAGGGGGGGAGGAGAGGGTGCTGCATCAATGCAGGAGAGGTTTGGGCCCAATGGGCCCACTTGGTCTAGTCTCCTTTAAACTTTGCCTCTCTCACGCTCTCACCAGGGAGCTCTGCCCTCTAGTATTTGACCACCGTTTTGCTAAAAATCATGAAGAAGGACGTTTTTTGAGGGCCAGCCGCAATTAAACGGAAGCACCACCTCAATGACACAGAACGGTCAAGAGGCAAGAGAGTTTTATTGTCGTGTGTCCCAGATAGAACAATGACATTCTTACTTGTAGAAGCACAACAGAACATGTATGCATAGTACACTCTAAACTATATAATAAACGAGAACAAAGTTCAGTGTGTGTATATGTACATATATTCGCACATACGCACAGGAGAACGGGGTTAGGAGGGAGAGATAGATCAGCCATGATTGAATGGCGGAGTAGACGATGGGCCAAATGGCCAAAGTCTGCTCCAATCCCTTACGAACTTATGAATAAGTACGCAACATTTTAACAGGTTACAGAAGAGGGGTCTTACCAACATCGGACTCCTCCCGCTCGGTCTTCAACAATAACGAGCCGTCTTCATTCTCTACACAACTGCACAAAACATCCTGAACCATCACCCCCGACTCTGCAGGAAGAGCAGAGCAAAAGTGGAACTTGTTAGAGCTTAGAGCTTAGAGATACAGCGCGGGAACAGGCCCTTCGGCCCATCGAGTCTGCGCCGACCAGCGCATTAACACTGTCCTCAGTTCAGTTCAGTGTAGTTTATTGTCACGTCTATCGAGGTACAGTGAAAAGCTTTTGTTGCGTGCTAAGCAGTCAGCGGAAGACAATACATGAATACAATCGAGCCGTTTACAGCCTACAGATAAGGGAATGGGCGCCACGATGGGTCTCGACCTGAAACGTCACCCATTCCTTCTCTCCAGAGATGCTGCCTGTCCCGCTGAGATACTCCAGCATTTTGTCTCTACCTTCGGTTTAAACCAGCATCTGCAGTTCCTTGCTACTTGTGTGTGTGTGTGAGTGTGTGTGTGTGTGTGTGTGTGTGTGTGTGTGTGTGTGTGTGTGTGTGTGTGTGTGTGTGTGTGTGTGTGTGTGTGTGTGTGTGTGTGTATAAATATACTGCATATATGCACATATATATATATATACGCACACACATACATACAAACAATAATAGTGTAATAATAACTATAATAGTCTCTGTAGTGAAGAGCTTCAGAGTTACACAGTTCAGAACTAGTGCCCACATGTGAGGGTTTATTAATGGAGCAGGAGCTGGAATGAAGCCCAGGACCACAGGTTCCATGGCTCCTACTTTGACAGCTGTACGGGGTACTTAAGTGAGATACGTTTTAGTAACAATAATTACATTCAAATTAGCCTTTGGGGTGAAACTCAGAATCTAAACAATACCAAAGTTTAAGCTGTGTGTGCAGGAAGGAAGTGCAGATGCTAGTTCATACTGAAGACAGACACAAAATGCTGGAGTAACTCAGCGGGTCAGGCAGCATCTCCGGAGAGAAGGAATGGGTGACGAAATCTGAAGAACGGTCTCGCGAGTCGAGGTGGGCAGTGGAGGGAGAAGGGGGTTGTGTGGGTGAGGAGTGGGGGGGGGGGGGGGGGGTTATAAAACTATTAAACCATGGTTACAAAGTGGAGAATCTAACTTATTCAATTCCCAACTCTTAGGCTTTAGAGTCACAGACTGATACAGTGTGGAAACAGGCCCTTCGGCCCAACTTGCCCACACCGGCCAACATGCCCCAGCTACACTAGTCCCACCTGCCTGCGTTTGGCCCATATCCCTCCAAACCTGCCCTATCCATGCACCTTGGGCAGGGGCGGCACTGTGGTGCAGTGGTTGACAGTAGACAATAGGTGCAGGAGTAGGCCATTCGGCCCTTCGAGCCAGCACCACCATTCAATGTGATCATGGCTGATCATTCTCAATCAGTACCCCGTTCCTGCCTTCTCCCCATACCCCCTGACTCCGCTATCCTTAAGAGCTCTATCTAGCTCTCTCTTGAATGCATTCAGAGAATTGGCCCCCACTGCCTTCTGAAGCAGAGAATTCCACAGATTTACAACTCTCTGACTGAAAAAGTTCTAAATGACCTACCCCTTATTCTTAAACTGTGGTCCCTGGTTCTGGACTCCCCCAACATTGGGAACATGTTTCCTGCCTCTAACGTGTCCAACCCCTTAATAATCTTTTATGTTTCGATAAGCCTCACAGCGTCGGACACCCGGGTTCGATCCCGACTTCGGGTGCTGTCTGTACGGAGTTTGTACGTTCTCCCCGTGGGTTTTCTCTGAGATCTTCAGTTTCCTCCCACACTCCAAAGACATTCAGGCATGTAAGCAAATTGGCTTGGTAAAATTGTCTCTGGTGTGTGTAGGATAGTGTGAGTGTGCGGGGATCGCTGGTCGGCATGGGCCCGGTAGGCCGAAAGGCCTGTTTCCATGCTGTATCACTAAACTAAACTTGTCTAACTGTTTCTTAAACGCTGGGATAGACTCTGCCTCAACTACCTCCTCTGGCAGCTTGTTCCATAAGCCCAAAAGGCTCCTATGAAATCTTTTCTCCATCACCTTGAACCTATGTCCTCTGGCCCGACAACAGGCCTGCTCCCCAGAGTTCTAATCTGGCTTCACCAATAATACTAATTTCTCAAATTAATATTTTTACTTCTTTCCTCCACCCCCCAATTTTTTTGTTTCTCCATTTCAGAACATTCGTCAAAGATGAAATTTCTGTAGTAAAAAAAATCTTTCTTTTTTTAAAAAAACGCTTAATTTACAAACTTTGGAATGATGAATAGTTTCCTAAGACTGGATTGTGCAGGTTTGAAAAGCGATCCATATATTACCTTGCAAAACGCTTCACGTAAGGCAATAAAGCTTAGAAACACAAAATAAATAAGCTGCCAGCGTTTGACATTTACCAGATTTTTGAAATCCAAACTATTTAAAAGTTGGTCTGCTTTACGCCATTGCGGTCGTACTGGAGAATATTCACAAAGTATTGGGCTGCAGGTTACAGCTCACCCTGGGTAATGAACTATGCTTCTGGTGTGTACATCAGGTACATTTGCTCCTCTTTCTCCAAATGAACTTGGGTTCATTCCTCGGTAATCTCTGTACGATGAACTGGCTTGATTAACCCCTATGCAGCATAGAGTCATAGCGTGGAAACAGACCCTTCAACCCAACTTGCCCACACCGGCCAACATGTCCCAGCTACACTTGTCCCATTTGCCTGCGTTTGATCCATATCCACAGGGTGGCGCCGTCAGCGATGGCAGCCTCACCGACGGTCTGTCGGACTTTTCGACTTTTTTTGTTACTTTTAGTGTGTTTTAAAAGTTTGTGTTATTGTTCTCTGGTTTGTTTTATGTAGGGGGTGAGGGAGGGGGTCAGGGGAAACCTTTTTCAATCCTTATCTCCTTATCTCACAGTTACCTTGCCGGAGATGCGATTGTTTTCCGGATCGTATCTCCGGTAGCTCTGCGGCCTAACATCATGGAGCTGGCGGCCTTGCTCGAGACTGACTTTGAGCCCCACCGCGGGGCCGTGGACTTACCATCGGAGCCTGCGATCTCTTGCCTGGGACCGATGCTCCAACCGCGGCCTGCAGATTTCAACATCGAGGAGCTCGCAGTCTCGGGTAAAGACTGATGTCGGGAAGCTCCAAAGTCGCAAGAGGTTCGACCAGCCCACGACCCTGGGTCCGATCGCCCGGCGCGGGGGAGCTGAGATCCCCCCGATGCGGGAACTTGATCCCCCGACGTGGAGGGCCCGACCTCCAGCTACAGGAGCCAAGATCGCCATGACAACAGAAGGCTCGAGGCCTTCGACCGCGGGAGAACAAAGAAGGGAAGCGATTGAACTGTTTTTTCGCCTTCCATCACAGTGAGGAATGTGGAGGAGTCACTGTGGTGGATGTTCATGTTAAAATGTATTTTGTGCGTTTTGTTGCTTTTTATTGGTATGACTGTATGGCAAATCAAATTCCTCGTATGTTGCAAAACATACTTGGATTATGATTATGATCCCTCAAAACCTGTCCAATCCATGTACTCGAGTTTGACCTGATTGTATTCATGTACAGTATTATCTGGTCCTTTGGACAGCATACAAAGCAAAGCTCATTGAGTTTAGTTTAGAGATGCAACATGGAAATGGTTCCTTCGGCCCACTTAGTCTGCACCGACCAGCGATCAACCATTCACGCGATTTTACACAATCCCACTTTCTCATCAATTCCTACACTCGGAACAATTTACAGAGGGCAGATTAACCTACAAACCCGCACGTCTTTGGGATGTGGGTGGAAACCGGAGCACCCAGAGGAAACCCACGCAGTCACTAAACTAAACTAAGGAAGTTACTGCTGAAATAGTCATCACGGAGACAAAGCCACAACTGTAAATGGATGCCATCTATTTAATCCCAAATCCACTGCCACAAGAGGCAGTGGTGGCCAATTCACTGGATGTTTTCAAGAGAGAGTTAGAGCTTAGGGCTAACGGAATTAAGGGATATGGGGAGAAAGCAGGAACGGGGTAGTACTAATTCTGGATGATCAGCCATGATCATATTGAAAGGCGGTGCTGGCTAGAAGGGCCGAATGGCCTACTCCTGCACCTATTTACTATGTTTCTCGGTCTCTATGTTTCTAAATGATGGAGTCTCCATTCTACCAAAGGAAGCCAGTGAACCTCCGGGGGAGATGCTGGGAGGCTGTGATTTTGGATATTTAATAAGGTTTGGGCTGGTGCCAGATCCGGATGGAGTCACGAGGGATGCCTTTATTAAAGGGAGGAAAGATTCCGACGTTTGCTTCTGGGAATCAGCAGCTCCTGTGTTTCACATCAGCCGCGGAGAAACTGCCGTTCAGTACTGTAGTCGAAGCAATCTGTGTCCACTTGGAAAGCCCAGACTTGGAAATCTCGACATTGACTCATCAGCTCTATCGAGGACATGACCTGTAGAATGTACGACCACATCCTGTCGAGGTTTGGTTGAGTTTAGTTTAGGGACACAGCGCAGAAACAGGCCCTTTGGTCCACCAAGTCCGCGCCAACCAGTGATCCCCGTACATTAGCACTATCCTACACACACTAGATGGACAATTTACAATTTTTTAACAAACTCAATTAACCTGCAAACCTGTGGGTCTTTGGAGTGTGGGAGGAAACCGGAGAAAACCCACGCAGGTCACGGGGAGAAGTTACAAACTCTGTACAGACAGCGCCCGTAGTCAGGATCGAACCTGGATCCCTGGCGCTGTGAGGCAGCAACTCTACCGCTGCGCCACCGTGCCGCCCCATGGTCGTGTCCACATGTACTTCCCAAGAAAAACACAACAGATACTCGGGCAAAACCAAAATGCTACTAGTTTAGAGATACAGTGTGGAAACAGGCCCTTCGGCCCACAGAGTCCATGGTGGACACCGATAACCTGTTCACACCAGCACCCTTCCCACCCACACCCCAAAGACATCACACCAAGACCAAGCACACAGAAGTATACAAACAAGGAACTGCAAATGCTGGTGTACAAAAACAAGGACACAACGTGCCGGAGTAACTCAGCGGGTCAGGCAGCATCTCTGGAGAACACGGATAGGTGACGTTTCACAGAGTGCTGGAGTAACTCAGCGGGTCAGGCAGCATTTCTGGAGAACATGGATAGGTGACATTTCACAGAGTGCTGGAGTAACTCAGCGGGTCAGGCAGCATCTCTGGAGAACATGGATAGGTGACGTTTCAGTCAGAACCCTTTATCAGATACTTCTATCTTTATCTCCTTATCTCACAGTTTTTGTCTTTTCATCTCTGGCCTTTGTCCAACCATCCACCAACAGAAGAGTCTTGACCCGAAACGTTGCCCATTCCTTGTCTCCAGAGATGCTGCCTGACCCGCTGAGTTACTCCAGCTTTTTGTGTCTACCTTCGGTTTAAACCAGCACCTGCAGGTCCTTCTTACACCAGCTTTTTGTGTCTGTCTTCAATGAAAACCCTCTGTCACATGTATCCACCTATCACTCACCAGTTTTTGTCCTGCCTCTCCTCTTGTCCAGCTTTCTCCCCTCTACTACAATCAGTCTGAAGGTCTGGACCTGAAACGTCACCTATCCATGTTCTCCAGAGACGCTGCCTGTCCCGCTGAGTTACTCCAGCACTCTGTGGAACGTCACCTATCCATGTTCTCCAGAGATGCTGCCTGACCCGCTGAGTTACTCCAGCACTCTGTGGAACGTCACCTATCCATGTTCTCCAGAGATGCTGCCCGACCCGCTGAGTTACTCCAGCATTTTGTGTCTTTTCTATTTGTAAAATGGCATCTGCAGTTCCTTGCCTGAAATACTTGAACATCCTGTTGCTCCAAGTGCTAGATTTAATTATTTTTGCTGTCTTGTTCCCTTTGCAAACTTCAAAAGTTTACATTAATTTTGGGAATTGCAGATTTGGTTAATGGCGGATTTGTTTATAACTTCAAACTTTATTGTCCCAAACGTCTCTAGACGATGAAATCAAAGTCTCTGAACTACAGCTATTATCAGGCTCAATGTAAAATATTTACTTTTTTTATTGCAACTTAAAATATTAAATAAATCTTTTTCATATTTCTGGTGCGTCATATGCATTTAATCGTGTAAATCAACCAACATTAGTTATCAAAACTGACTGGGGATTTATAATAATACCAAAAAAAATAGTCTTTGAAGTTTCACAAAATATTATTATTCATAAAGACATTTAATCTAAATAGAACGTCAATTTTCCATTTTTATGCAATCCTTACAAGTAACTGCGGACAAATGGCATCAGGATCACTAACTCTTAGAAAAAAGCACCTCAGAATAACTTCATGTTCACAAGTTATAGGAGTAGAATTAGGCCATTCGGCCTATCGAGTCCACTCTGCCATTCAATCATGGCTGATCTCTGCCTCCTTGTCACATTTTCATGCCTTCTCCTCATAACCCTTGACACCCGTTCTAATCAAGAATTTGTCTACTTCTGCCTTAACAATATCCACTGGCTTGGCCTCCACACGAGTTCCACAGATTAACTACCCTCTGACTAAAGAAGTTCCTCCTCACCTCCTTTCTCAAATAGCGCCCTTTAATTCTAAGGCTGTGACCTCTGGTCCTAAACTCTCCCACCAGTGGAAACATCCTTTCCACATCCTCTCTCTCTCGATGCCTTTCATTATTCTGAAAGTTTCAATGAGGTTCCCCCTTAACCTTCTAAACTCCAGCGAGTACAGGCCCAGTGCTGTCAAAGTTAGACTCTGGTACTGATTTCTGCATCATCTCCAATAGGTTTAAGCAGTGCCTCTTACACTAAGGTTTGTTCCCTCTCCAATGGGCCGCACGGTGGCGCAGCGGTAGAGCTACTGCCTTACAGCACCAGAGACACAGGTTCGATCCTGACCACGGTGCTGTCTGTATGGAGATTGTACCTTCTCCCCGTGACCTGCGTGGGTTTTCTCCGGGATCTCCTGTTCCCTCACACATTCCAAAGACGTACAG
Organism: Rhinoraja longicauda; assembly: GCF_053455715.1. NCBI lineage: Eukaryota > Metazoa > Chordata > Chondrichthyes > Rajiformes > Arhynchobatidae > Rhinoraja > Rhinoraja longicauda. Next base: position 34,096,877 of record NC_135970.1, read on the forward strand.
GTTTGTAGATTAATCGGCTTGGTATAAATGTAAATTGTCCCTGGTATGTGTAGGATAGTGTTAATGTGCGGGGATTGCTAGTCGGTGTGGACGGTGGGCCGAAGGGCCTGTTTCCGCTCTATCTCTAAACTAAACGAAAAATATGGAGCACACTCGCATTGTCAGAGATTAAAGCAAGTGGTAAAGATACGGTTAAGGGAAGAATAGGCAAGTGTGATGGGGAATATAATTCAGGAGTCAAGGGTGTTTAATTGGTAATAGACACAAAGCGCTGGAGAGACTCAGCGGGTCAGGCAGCATCTCTGGAGAACATGGATAGGTGACGTTTCACAGGGTGCTGGAGTAACTCAGCGGGTCAGGCAGCATCTCTGGAGAACATGGATAGGTGACGTTTCACAGGGTGCTGGAGTAACTCAGCGGGTCAGGCAGCATCTCTGGAGAACATGGATAGGTGACGTTTCACAGAGTGCTGGAGTAACTCAGCGGGTCAGGCAGCATCTCTGGAGAACATGGATAGGTGACGTTTCACAGGGTGCTGGAGTAACTCAGCGGGTCAGGCAGCATCTCTGGAGAACACGGATAGGTGACGTTTCACAGAGTGCTGGAGTAATTCAGCGGGTCAGGCAGCATCTCTGGAGAACATGGATAGGTGACGTTTCACAGTGCTGGAGTATCTCAGCGGGTCAGGCAGCATCTCTGGAGAACATGGATAGGTAACGTTTCACAGGGTGCTGGAGTAACTCAGCGGGTCAGGCAGCGTCTCTGGAGAGAAGGAATAGGTACTGAAGGTAGACACGAAAGTTTAATTGTTAGATGTACCGCAAACAGATCAATTAAATTCCTACTTGCAACAGCATAACATATCTTTACCGTACAGAGGGACCTAGGTTTAGGTTCATTGTTGTCACGTGTGCAGAGGTACAGTGAAATGCATTGTTTTAGTTGTAGTTCTCAGCATTGTAGCGCACCAGTTCCAGAGACAAAGTCCAATGTCCACAATGGGGTAGAGGTGAATCGGACAGGACCCAAGCTTATGGAAGGACCGTTCAGAAGCCTGATAACAGAGGGGGAGAAGATGTCCCTGAGAACTATTATTCTGCATCCTGATAGAATCTTCAGTCAAGTTAATTCAAGAACTATTTAAATCTCATTATCTCAATTTAATGTTTTATGAATTTTCACCATGATGGATGGTCAGGGCTGAGCAAAAGAAAACCATTTAACCTTGAGAATTCTGATCATTTTCACCAGTTCGTCCCTGTAAAGTTTAAAGTGATTTACGACGTGATTCAAACACAGAAATGTAAAAGGAGTCTCACCACACCCTTCAAAGCAACTGTAAATTAATACCATGCAATATTAAATACTGCAATTATTCCACCGTTAAAACACTCAGCTAGTGCTCAAGCAATTGTAAATGGCGGGATTTAAAAATGGTAAATTGTGCACTATTTAACCGGCGAGTAACACCGGTTTAAATGGACGACTTTGTCCTGGAAAGACACAAAAAACCTGGAGTAAGGATTGAGTGAGGTTTCGGGTCGAGACCCTTCTTCAGACTGGTTAGGTACAAGGGAAACTAGATCATCTTTATCTTCATTGCAGAAGGCCAAAACAACAAAAATAATCTTTACGCAATCAAAGTGATTCAGGTAGCCTTCTGAATTCCACAGATTCACAACTCTCTGGGTGAACATTCCACAAATTCACAACTCTCTCGGTCCTGTTGAATTATTCATTCTGTAAAGCTCGCTATACCTAGCCCACAGCCGACAATGGACCATTGTGGGCTCCACCTTTCCTTGATCATTGTTACTTTTTTGCATATCTTTCATTCATTTGTTCTATATCTCTCTATGTCACAGTCTATACCTCTTGTTTCCCATTCCTCTGACTCTTAGTCTGAAGAAGGGTCTGGACTCGAAACGTCACCCATTCCTTCTCTCCAGAGATGCTGCCTGGCCCGCTGAGTTACTCCGGCATTTTGTGTCTATCTTCGGTGTAAACCAGCCTCTGCAAGTCCTTCCTACACCTGGGCAGCATCTACTGACCGATTAAAATCAGAGAGGGGGGGGGGGGGGGGGGGGGGGAAGCCCAAGTTTGCAGGAAAGCAGAGAAACCAAAGGGGTTGACATCGATAGATGACAAATGGCTAATGATATATTGGAAAACAAGAGTGAGTGAATTTGAATTCGAATGTGGAGAATATGTTGGACTGGGAAACCACATAGGCCGCTGAGCAGAGAAAGATATCTGCTGTCCCTCTCTTCCCCTCCCCCTTCCCAGTTCTCCTTCTATCTTCCTGTCTCCACCTATATCCTTCCTTTGTCCTGCCCCCCCTGACATCAGTCTGAAGGAGGGTCTCGACCCGAAACGTCACCCATTCCTTCTCTCCTGAGATGCTGCCTGACCTGCTGAGTTACTCCAGCATTTTGTGAATAAATACCTTCGATTTGTACCAGCATCTGCAGTTATTTTCTGATATATCATCTATTTGTTCAGACAACTTCCAGGGAAAGTGCAGATGTTCAGCCGGACGTTTTCTACTCTGAATCCCATTGATGATTGTAAGAAAAAAGTGTTTCGGAAATCGTTTCGCTGATAGAAGCAAGCACGAAAAGGGCGGCCACGGTGGTGCAGCGGTAGAGTTGCAGCCTTACAGCGCTGGCAGCGCCGGCGACCTGGGTTCGATCCCGACCATGGTCGCCGTCTGTACGGAGTTCGTCGGTTCTCCCCGTGACCTGCGTGGGTTTTCTCCGAGATCTTCGGTTTCCTCCCACACGCCAAAGATGTACAGGTTTGTAGGTTGACTGGTTTGGTGTAGGTGTAAATTGTCCCTAGTGTGTGCAGGGCAGTGTTAGTGTGCGGGGATCGCTGGTCGGTGTGGACTCGGTGGGCCGAAGGGCCTGTTTCAGCGCTGCATCTGTAAACTAAACTAAACTAATATACATTGCAGAGTGGGGCAGTTGGGACAGGTTTTGGCATCAGGCTTTAAGCAAGAGCACGCACAATTGGTGATGATTAATCAACCGTTGACTCAGGACCAACAACATAATCAAGGACGAATCACACCCTGGCCACGCCATCTTCCCCCCTCTCCCATCAGGCTAAAGGTACAGGAGTGTGAAAACACACACCTCCAGATTCAGGGACAGTTTCTTCCCAGCTGTTATCAGGCAGCTGAACCATCCTATCACAACTAGATAGCAGTCCTGAACTACTATCTCCCTCTTTGGTGACCCTCGGACTATCCTTGATTGGACTTTGCTGGCTTAGACAATAGACAATAGACAATAGGTGCAGGAGTAGGCCATTCAGCCCTTCGAGCCAGCACCGCCATTCAATGCGATCATGGCTGATCACTCTCAATCAGTACCCCATTCCTGCCTTCTCCCCATACCCCCTCACTCCGCTATCCTTAAGAGCTCTATCCAGCTCTCTCTTGAAAGCATCCAACAAACTGGCCTCCACTGCCTTCTGAGGCAGAGAATTCCACACCTTCACCACTCTCTGACTGAAAAAGTTCTTCCTCATCTCCGTTCTATTCCTGCACCTATTGTCTTTACCTTGCATTAAACGTTATTCCCTTATCATGTATCTGTCCACTGTAAATGGATCGATTGCAATCATGTACTGTCTTTCCAATGACTGGTCAGCATGCAACAAAAAGCTTTGGACAATAAGCTAAACTGCACTGAACTGACTGATAATCCAATCCCCCAATACTGCCTGATCAGTGCCTGTATCTGACCTGGCAGGCCACATCTACACTCGTACACCCACCCTTCTCCAATACTCTGGCACACAGCCTGTCATGAAGCCGGAACAATTGCAGAAAAGATTCTCGAAAACCTGGATGATGAAAACCTGGATGATCTTTAATCTGACTTTACTGAACCTTATCTTGTACTAAACATTATTCCCTTTAGCCTGTATCTATAAACTGTGGACAGCTCGATTGTAATCATTTATAGTCTGAAGAAGGGTCTCAACCCGAAACGTCACCCATTCCTTCTCTCCAGAGATGCTGCCTGCCCCGCTGAGTTACTCCAGCATTTTGTGTCTATCCTCGGAGTAAACCAGCATCTGATGTTCCTTCTTACACATAGCCTTTCGCTGGCTGGTTAGCACAACAACAAAAAGCTTTTCACTCTCGACACATGTGGCAATAAACTTTGGGCGGCACGGTGGCGCAGCGGTAGAGTTGCTGTCTTACAGCGCTTGCAGCACCGGAGACCCGGGTTCGATCCCAACTACGGGCGCCGTCTGTACGGAGTTTGTGCGTTCTCCCCGTGATCTGCGTGGGTTTGCTCCGAGATCTTCGGTTTCCTCCCATACTCCAAACACGTGCAGGTTTGTTGGTTAATTGGCTTGGTATAAGTGTAAATTGTCCCTAGTGCGAGGATATTGTTAATGTGCAGGGATCGCTGGTCAGCGCGGAATCGGTGGGCCAAAGGGCCTGTTTCCATGCTGTATTTCGCAACTAAACTCAACTCAACTAAATTCAACTAAACTCAACTAAACTCAATTAAACGCAACGCAACTCAACTCAACTAAGAGTCATGAGGATGCCATTGCGACTTGAGGTCTAACATAGAAACATAGAAAATAGATGCAGGAGCCAGCACCACCATTCAATATGATCATGGCTGATCATCCAAAATCAGTACCCCGTTCCTGCTTTCTCCCCATATCCCTTGATTCCATTAGCCCTAAGAGCAAAATCTAACTCTCTCTTGAAAACAGTCTTCAGTTAGGAGGGACAATGGAGGCTGGGACTCTTATCCTTGGAGCATAGGAAGTTCAGGGATGATGTTAAAGATTCCAAGAAAATGATTAGGGTCATAGATAAAGTGGATGGTCACATCTTTCCCCAGGATAAGGACATTGAAAGCTAGAGGCCACCGAATTTAGACTTAACTTTAGAGATACAGTGCGGAAACAGGCCCTTCAGCCCACCGAGTCCATGCCAACCAGCGATCCCCGCACACTGACACTTTCCCGCACACCTTGGACAATTTACAGAAGCGAATTAACCTGAAAACCTGCACGTCTTTGGAGTGCGGGAGGAAACCGGGGCACCCGGAGAAATCCCACGCAAGTTACGGGGAGAACATGCAAACTCCGTACAGACAGCACCCGTAGTCGGGATCGAACCCGGGTCTCTGGTGCCGTGAGGCAGCAACTCTGCCACTGCGCCACCGCGCCCCATCTATGCTAGTCCCATCTGCCTACATTTGGCCCGTATCCCTCCAAACCTTTCCCTTCCCTGTCAAGGGCGCAGTTCAATCTCACCCGCTGCTGCACCATGCACGAGTCCTTGTCGGGGATTATTCAGGAGATATTAAGAGACATGAAGCCACTAATTCATAACAAGAATCTGACTTCAGAATATCAATTCTAATGGGCATTTCAAGAAGTTATTACTTTGAAATTAAAAGGATGGTGTTGTAAAGAGACAGACTGTCTCGTCTCATGACTCATTCTCAAACGTGGCCCATTAATAACCTCTAAAACTTCCCTATCCACGCACTTGTCTTATACATGTAGTCACTGTACACGGCTCCGATTGCTTGCTCCGGCAGCTCGCTCCTTCCATGTGTAAATTGTCCCTAGTGTGTGTAGGATAGTGTTAGCGTGTGGGGGATTGCTGGTTGCTGCAGACTCGGGGGGCTGTTTCCGAGCTGTATCTCTAAACTAAACTAAACCTTGGTTGGAGTGGGCAAGTTGGGATGAAGGGCCGCGGGGGAGGGCATTTTGTGCTACCCCTTGTATCTGGCTTCACACAGATGGGCGCACACACAACGCTCGTAGATCAGGGGCGAGTCTATCGAGCAAGTTGGCGTATTGAAGGCCGTAACAATGCGCACAGTGAAACACTTAGACAACCCAAAGAGGGGGAGGTGGGGCACAAGAAGACAGCTTACAACCTCACGGTACGGATACTGAATTGTCCAATTCTAGGTAACTAACCAACACCTGCCCTCGCCTCTCCTCCTGTTCTCCCCACCCCTCCCCCCACAATCAATCCGAAGAAGGGTCCCAATAGACAATAGACAATAGGTGCATGAGTAGGCCATTCAGCCCTTCGAGCCAGCACCACCATTCAATGTGATCATGGTTGATCATTCTCAATCAGTCCCGACCCAAAACGTCACCTATCCATGTTCTCCAGAGATGCTGCCCGACCCGCTGAGTTACTCCAGCACCCTGTGAAACGTCACCCATCCATGTTCTCCAGAGATGCTGCCCGACCCGCTGAGTTACTCCAGCACTCTGTGAAACGTCACCTATCCATGTTCTCCAGAGATGCTGCCTGACCCGCTGAGTTACTCCAGCCCTTAGTATATTTAGTCTATAGTCACAGTTTAGTTTATTGTCACGTGTACTGAGGAACAGTGAAAAGCTTTTTGTTGCATGCTATCCAGTCAGCGGAAAGACAATACGTGATTATAATTGAGCCATTTGCAGTGTATAGATACATGATAAGGGAAATAACGTTTAGTGCAAGGTAAAGCCAGCAAAGTCCGATCGAGGATAGTCCAATCAAGGATAGTCCGATCAAGGATAGTCCAATCAAGGATAGTCTGATCAAGGATAGTATCCACCTACCAATGAGGTAGATAGTAGTTCAGCCCTGCTCTCTGGTTGTGATAGGATGGTTCAGTTGCCTGATAACAGCTGGGAAGAAACTGTCCCTGAATCTGGAGGTGTGCGTTTTCACACTTCTGTACCTCTTGCCTGATGGGAGAGGGGAGGAGAGGGGGTGGCCGGGGTGAGACTGGTGTTATATTCAGCGTTTCTTCACTCAGCAGACTGCTGCAGTTTCAATGTTGCCTCATTCCCACTCGCGTGAGCAACTCAGGTTGCCCTTGAAAGTAGCATCCTCATCCAGAGATAAAGAATGTGTAGGAAGGAACTGCAGATGCTGGTTTAAACAGAAGATAGACACAAAATGCCGGAGTAACTCAGCGGGACAGGCAGCCTGTCTGGAGAGAAGGAATGGGTGACGTTTTCGGGTCGAGACCCTTCTTCAGACTGAGAGTCAGGAAAGAGGGAGATACAGAGATAGGAAGTGCAAGGTGTGAAAACGAGACATTAAAGGGGGCGTAGATCAAGGCAAATGTAGAATAGATCACTGTTAGCTGGGAGATGGTAACAACAAAGCAAACAGAGCTCAAATGTAATCAGAGACAGTCAGACTGGTCGGAGAACTGGGAAGGGATGGAGAGAGAGGGAAAGCAAGGGTTACTTGAGTTAGAGAAGTCAATGTTCATACCGCTGGGGTGTAAGCTACCCAAGCGAAATATGAGGTGCTGTTCCTCCAATTTGCGCTGGGCCTCACTCTGACAGTGGAGGAGGCCCAGGACAGAAAGGTCAGTGTGGGAATGGGAGGGGGAGTTAAACTGCTGAGCAACGGGGAGATCAGGTAGGGTAAGGCGGACTGAGCGGAGGTGTTCAGCAAAACGATCGATGAGCCTACGCTTGGTCTCGCCGATGTACAGGAGTCCACACCTGGAACAGTGGATACAGTAGATGAGGTTGGAGGAGGTGCAAGTGAACCTCTGCCTCGCCTGGAAAGACTGTCGGGGTCCTTGGGCGGAGTCGAGGGGGGAGGTAAAGGGACAGGTGTTGCATCACCTGCGGTTGCAGGGGAAAGTGCCCGGGGAGGGGATGGTTTGGGTGGGAAGGGATGAATTGACCAGAGAGTTGCGGAGGGAACGGTCTCTGCGGAAAACGGAAAGGGGTGGAGATGGGAAGATGCGGCTAATGGTGGGATCCCGTTGGAGGAGGCAAAAATATCGGAGGATAAATAAAGAATTCTGCCATCTCCCATTATAAACACCAAACCTTTCAACTTTTCCCACATTACGAGTGACTGCAGTTTGAAAGAGTTCACTGTCTGAACAAGGTTTCTTGAAGGGATGTGGGAGGTATTTATAAATGCAAGTCTCTTTATTTCCTCCAGATTGATAGTCAGTGCTCAAAAGCTTTAAACGATACAGCAAATCACTTTTGAAATAAACATCTGTACTTCTCGGCATGTGAGATGTTGGATTTCATAAACACACATCAAGAGAATAAGGGGATAAACATGTAGGGGTTTTTAAAAACATTCTAATCTAAAACAAACGATGGACACAATGTGCTGGAGTGACTCAGCGGGACAGGCAGCGTCTCTGGAGAGAAGGAATGGGCGACGTTTCGGGTCGAGACCCTTCTTCATACTGGTTAGGGAAAAGGGAAACGAGAGATACAGACGATGATGTGGAGAGATAAAGAACAACGAATATAAGATAGGCAAAAATGTAACAATGATAAAGGAAACAGGCCATTGTTAGCTGTTTGTCGGGTGAAAATCAGAAGCCGATGCGACTTGGGTGGGAGAGGGATGGAGAGAGAGGGAATGCCGGGGCTACCTGAAGTGAGAGAAATCAATATTCATACCACTGGGCTTTAAGCTGCCCAAGCGAAATATAAGAGGCTGTTCCTCCAATTTGCGCTGGGCCTCACTCTGACTCTAATCTAAAACAAACTGGACATTAAACTCAAAGTAAAAATCAAAGATGTTGTTAGACTACTCTCTCGTAAATTCTACATCAACTCGGCACGGTGGCGCAGCGGTAGAGTTGCTGCCTTACAGCGAATGCAATGCCGGAGACTCAGGTTCGATCCTGACTACGGGCGCCGTCTGTACGGAGTTTGTACGTTCTCCCCGTGACCTGCGTGGGTTTTCTCCGAGATCTTCGGTTTCCTCCCACACTCCAAAGACGTACAGGTATGTAGGTTAATTGACTGGGTAAATGTAAAAATTGTCCCTAGTGTGTGTAGGATAGTGTTAATGTGCGAGGATCGCTGGGCGGCGCGGACTCGGTGGGTCGAAGGGCCTGTTTCCGCACTGTATCTGTAAATCTAAAAAAATCTTTTTTTTAAACTCAACTTGGTGTAACTGGACAATCAGATGTGGCTTTAAAGTTATAGCTTTTAAACTTTTCATGTATGCAATGGGTTGAAATTAATTTATTTGAGCTGGTAGCCCAAAACTTTTTTATGTCTAAATGGAAACAAGCCGATGGTGACTGGGAGATCTCAGGCGTTAGATGTTAATTAGAGTTACTGTACGGTTGGCACATTAATAATCAGCTGGTATTTATGCTACTAACTCTTTGCTATCAAACCTAATGGCATGGTGGCGCAGCGGTAGAGTCATTGCCTCACAGCGCTGGAGACCAATGTTCAATCCTGACTACGGCTGCTGTCTGTACACGTTCTCCCAGTGACCATGTGGGTTTTCTCCGGGTGCTCCGGTTTCCTTCCACACTCCAAAGACGTACAAGTTTGTAGGTTAATTGGCTTCTTTAAAAACTGTAAATTGTCCCTGGTGTGTAGGATAGTGCCAGTGCACGGGGTGATCGCTGGGCGGTGCGGACTCAATGGGCCGAAGGGCCTGTTTCCGCGCCGTTTCACTAAAGTCTAAAGTAAATCACTAACTCCAAAGACGTACAGGTATGTAGGTTAATTGGCTGGGTAAATGTAAAAATTGTCCCTAGTGGGTGTAGGATAGTGTTAATGTACGGGGATCACTGGGCGGCACGGACTTGGTGGGCCGAAAAGTCCTGTTTCCGGCTGTATATATATATGATATGATATGATAACGTGCTGGAGGAACTGTCACAGTTGTTCACGGTGAATGGCAGGGAACTGGGGAATGTTGTAGAGCAGAGTGATCCAGGAGTGCAGGTACGCAGGTCCTTGAAAGTGGTGTCACAGATGGATGGGGTTGTCAACAAGCCTCTCGGAACATTGATCTTCGTCGGTCAGGCACGGAGCATAAAAGTTGGATTGTTCCATCGCAGATGAACAAGACTTTGGCGAGGTTACATTCGGAGTATTGTGTTCAGTTTTGGCCAGCGTGCTACAGGAAAGATGTTGTCAAGCTGGAAAGAGTGTAGAGAAGATTTAGAGTAGATGTTGTCAGGATTTGAGCTGTAGTGAGAGGGTTGGGCAGGCTGGGACTTTGTTGGCTTGGAACGCAGGAGGACGAGGGATGACCGATGATTTGATGTGACCACAAGGGCCAGTGATAGGGTTGATGACAGTCTTTTACCCGGAGTAAAACAAATCGAGAACAAGAGGACATAGGTTTAAGATGAGAGGGGAAAGATTTAATCGGGGAAAAGTTGCCCTTCGGTTTCCGACTAAGTACCGCATGCATGGAAACAGCTCGCCGAGTCCATTAGCAATAGTCGTGAGAGCTTGGAACCGTTATACACAGTTCAAGCTGCAAATGGCCATAAAGGCCCATTGTAGACGTTACTCACATTCAAATCACCAGCGAGTCAACCTTCTCTTGTTCGCAAGTTCAAACATTTCATGTTCATAAGTGATAGGAGCAGAATTAGGCCATTCGGCCCATCAACCAATCAATCATGGTTGATGGGTCTCGACCCGAAACGTCGCCCATTCCTTCTCTCCTGAGATACTGCCTGACCTGCTGGGTTACTCCAGCATTCTGTGAATAAATACCTTCGATTTGCACCAGCATCTGCAGTTATTTTCTTTCACCATTCAATCATGGTTGATCTATCTCTCCCTCCTAAGCCCATTCTCCTGCTTTCTCCCCATAACCTCTGACACGCGTACTAATCAAGCAACTATCTACCTCTGCCTTAAAAATATCCATTGACTTGGCCTCCACCGCCATCTGTGGCAAAGAATTCCACAGATTTACCATTGAAAGGCGGTTTATTCACAAAATGCTGGAGTAACTCAGCAGGTCAGGCAGCAACTCGGGAGAGAAGGAATGGGTGACGTTTCGGGTCGAGACCCTTCTTCAGACCCCGATGCTGCCTGACCTGCTGAGTTACTCCAGCAATTTGTGAATAAATCGAATTGTACCAGCATCTGCAGTTATTTTCTAATACATTGAAAGGCGGTGCTGGCTCGAAGGGCCGAATGGCCTCCTCCTGCACCTATTGTCTATTGTCTATTGCCTGTTTCCACACTGTATCTCTAAAATAAACCCTCCTTCAGACTGAAGAAACATCATCCATTCCTTCTTTCCAGAGATGCTGCCTGTCCCGCTGAGTTACTCCAGCATTTTGTGTCTACCTTCAGGGTAAACTAGCATTTGCAGTTCCTTCCTACACAATAAAGCTCCATTTATGACTGGGAAAATTGGAGGTGGGTCTTGGAGGGGAGGATGCTCCTCAAACTGCGGAGCATCCTGGACAATACAGCTCACCCCCCCATGACACACTGGTCAATCTGAGGAGCACCTTCAGCAACAGACTGGTTCCACCAAGATGCGGCACAGAACGCCACAGGAGATCCTTCTTCCCTGTGGCTATCAAACCATACAACTCCTCCCCCTTCTGTCGTGGGGTAGACTGACTCCCCTTACCCACCCCCCCCCCCCCCCCCCCTCCACCCCACTCCCCTCCCCAATCTTTGCACATCCCCAATCCTGGACTTTCCATTCGTGACTTTTCTGTTTTCTGCTGCACAGAATTTCATGGATCTTGTTGTGTTTTTATGACTGTGGGCAGACCAATTTCCCTCCTGGGATAAATAAAGTTCTATCGTATCGTATCGTATAATAACTGTCTAAATCCGCAAATCTGAAAGAGATTGACTAATGGGGATTCAGAAAATAAATTTATTAGAATGGATCTACCCTGTCCTACTTTGTAATGGAATTTTTTTCAATATCATAGTCAATCTGACAAGTAATTTACAGTTTCTCTGGGGAAAGCGAAGATATGATTATATTTCTGGGAAAGTTGATGTTCAGTCCGGCTGCATGCTGTTAATGTGTCAAAAGCAAATGTTGAAATAGATGATATAACGGTGTATATTTTTGTGGATGACACGGACTGACATAGATCAATAAGCAGAACTAAGAAAGCTTTGCTCTTAACTTGAGAAGAGCAACAATCACATGGGCAGCATGGTGGCGCAGCGGTAGAGTCGCGGCCTCACAGCGCCAGAGACACGGGTTCGATCCCAACTGTGGGTGCTGTCGATATGGAGTATGTACGTTCTCCCTCTGACCTGCATGGGTTTTCTCGGAGATCTTCGGTTTCCTCCCGCACTCCAAAGACATACAGATTTGTTTGTTAATTGGCTTGGTATGAATGTAAAATTGTCCCTAGTGTTCGTAGGTTAGTGTAAGTGTGCGGGGATCGCTGGTCGGCGCGGGCTCGGCGGGATGAATTTAGAAGGATGAGAGGGGATCTTATCGAAACGTATAAGATTATTAAGGGGTTGGACACGTTAGAGGCAGGAAACATGTTCCCAATGTTGGGGGAGTCCAGAACCAGGTGCCACAGTTTAAGAATAAGGGTTAGGCCATTTAGAACTGAGATGAGGAAAAACATTTTCAGTCAGAGAGTTGTGAATCTGTGGAATTCTCTGCCTCAGAAGGCAGTGGAGGCCAATTCTCTGAATGCATTCAAGAGAGAGCTAGATAGAGCTCTTAAGGATAGCGGAGTCAGGGGGTATGGGGAGAAGGCAGGAACGGGGTACTGATTGAGCATGATAGGCCATGATCACATTGAATGGCGGTGCTGGCTCGAAGGGCCGAATGGCCTCCTCCTGCACCTATTGTCTATTGTAAGGCAGGGTTAAATGTGTGCGGGGATCGCTGGTCGGCGTGGGCTCAGTGGGCCGAAGGATCTGTTTGTGCGCTATATCTCCAAACTAAACTGCTAACGGCCAGGACAGTGAGAAACCTAAATTATTTGCACAAATCATTAACAGCAGACAAATAGTCGGTAGTGTGCTTACAACATTATTGGCCAAATTATCATTATCATTTCTGCTCAATGGGGAAGCAAAAAGCAAATAGATGTAGCTGCAGAAAGCGTTTAGATTTGCATTTAAAATGATTTGGAGATGATGATGAAATTATCAATTCATAACTCTCCAATAGCCTTTCATTCGAGATTTTCTGCTGCATCGGTTTCAGAGTATAACATCAATGTTGTTTAGGAAGGAACTGCAGATGCTGGTTTAAACTGAAGGAAGACACATAAAGCTGGAGTAACTCAGCGGGACAGGCAGCATCTCTGGAGAGATGGAATGGGTAACGTTTCGGGTTGAAAGGTCTGAGGAAAAGTCTCGACCCGAAACGTCACCTAATCCGCTCCAGGGATATCTGCCTGACCTGCTGAGTTACTCCAGCCTTTTGTGTCTATCTTTGGCCAAACATCCATGATTATTTTCATTGGATACATTCGGAAGTATCTCCATTTTGTTGCTGTGTCTATACATAGAAGCATAGAAAATAGGTGCAGGAGGAGGCCATTTGGCCCTTCGAGCCAGCACCACCATTCATTGTGATCATGGCTGATCATCCACAATCAGTTTCCCGTGCCTGCCTTCTCGCCATATCCCATGATTCCGCTAGCCCCTAGAGCTCCATCTAACTCTCTTAAATTCATCCAGTGAATTGGCTTCCACTGCCTTCTGTGGCAGAGAATTCCACAAATACACAACTCGCTGGGTGAAAAAGCCTGTACCAATTGTTCCAGATCAGAGACTGGCATTTTGCTTCAGCCTCTGAAACTACAGGATATTAGAATTGTTCTATAATATTAGCATTTCCTTTAACTATCTGGACACAAGGGAAGACCTTCCAAGTGAAGCAGCTATTTTCACCAATCCACAGGATGACATTGGGCTACCAGTCAGCGGCCATTTTAATTCCTCATTCCACTTCAACCCTTCCTTAGCCTCTTCCAATGTTCCAACCAGGCCCAATGTTGGCTTGAAGAACAACTACATAAGTCATGAGACTCCCCTGACATCAGTCTGCAGAAGTGTCTCGACCCGAAACGTCACCCATTCCTTCTCTCCAGAGATGTTGCCTGTGCCGCTGAGTTACACCAGCATTGTGTGTCTACCTTCATGAGTCACAGGAACAGAATAAAGCCATTCGGCCCAAAGAATGTTTGGAGCTTCATAGTTCATATTTCCATATTCCCTAACATGGATGGAATCTATTCAGCCCACAATGTCTGTGCTGGCTCTCTGTTATCTCATCAATACCATTCTCCCACTTACTTGCACTTCACCTACTCTCATGCCAGTCCATTAATACACTTCATATGTTCAGAAGTGATAGGAGAAGAATTAGGCCATTCGGCCCATCAAGTCTACGCCGCCATTCAATCGTGGCTGATCTATCTCTCCCTCCCAACCCCCATTCTCCTGCCTTCTCCCCGTAACCCCTGACACCCGCACTAATCAAGAATCTGTCAATCTCCACCTTAAAAATACCCAATGACTTGGCCTCCACAACCAAGTCTTCATTTTGCAACTGAGCACCTTGCAGACTAAGGATTCCGTGTCAAATTCGACAATTTGGGTTAAATATAGACAGAGAAACATAGAAAATAGATGCAGGAGTAGGCCATTCGGCCTCTCGAGCCAGCACCACCATTCAATATGATCATGGCTGATCATCCAGAATCAGTACCCCGTTCCTGCTTTCTCCCCAGATCCCTGGATTCCGTAAGCCCAAAGAGCTAAATCTAACTCTCTCTTGAATATATCATTTGGTCTCCACTTTTGGATTAGAACTGCAAGGATCTACAGTGACGTGATCAATCTGTACTATCAAAGGTATTTATTTCACAAAATGCTGGAGTAACTCAGCAGGTCAGGCAGCATCAGTCTGAAAAAGGGTCTCGACCCGAAACGTCACCCATTCCTTCTCTCCTGAGATGCTGCCTGACCTGCTGAGTTACTCCAGCATTTTGTGAAATAAATACCTTCGATTTGTACCAGCATCTGCAGTTATTTTTACACAATCAACTCAGTTTTCCTCTCTCAATGGGCACTGACTGATCTGCTGTGTATTTTCTTTTGATTTCACCAACAGAACATCTGTATTTCACAGCTTTACACACCTTTACACACCTTATTGTACATTTTCTCTCACTCACTCTTTCAGTGATTTAGTTTAGTTTATTATTGTCACGTGTACCGAGGTACAGTGCCAAGCTTTTTGTTGCATGCTATCCAGTCAGCAGAAAGACCATACATGATTACAATTGAGCCGTCCACAGGGTAGAGATGGAGGATAAAGGGAATGACGTTCAGTGCAAGGTAAAGCCAGTAAAGTCCGATTAGAGATAGTCCGTGTGTCTCCATTGAGGTAGATGGGAGGTCAGGATTGCTCTCAAGTTGGTGGTAGGATGGTTCAGTTGCCTGATAACAGCTGGGAAGAAACTGTCCCTGAATCTGGAGGTGTGCGTTTCACACTTCTACCTGATGGGAGAGGGGAGAAGAGGGAGTGACCGGGGTGAGACTGGTCCTTGATTATGCCGCTGGCCTTGCCGAGGCAGCGTGAGGTGTAGATGGAGTTAATGGTTGGGAAACGTTTGGAAACTGGATTCTCAGATGTCTGTATCTCTTGCCTGATGAGAGAGAGGGGAAGAGGGAGTGATGCTGGGGAGAAAGAGCGAGTTTAGTGCGGGGCGGGGTTGTTAGAAGTTACCTAAAATTGGAGAACTCAATGTTCATGCCATTGGGTAGTAAACTACCTAAGCAGAATATGAGATGCATCCAGAGTCATAGAGTGATACAGCGTGGAAACAGGTGCTTTGGCCCAACTTGCCCACACCGGCCAACATGTCCTAGCTATACTGGTCCCACCTGCCAGCATTTGGTCCATATCCCTCCAAACCTGTCCTATCCATGTACCTGTCTAACTGCTTCTTAGATTATAGGGATGGTCCCTGCCTCAACTACCTCCTCTGGCAGCTTGTTCCACCACCCTTTGTGCAAAATATCTGCCTTCATTTGAACAGAAAATGGAAGTGACAATCAAATCGATCATGAGTACCAGCTGAAGACTTGCAGCTAATCCCTCGTCAGGTGCACGCGAGGGAAGTGATGGACACATCAATCAGTAAATGGATTACGCGTAGGAAGGAAGTGCAGATGCTGGTTTAAACCAAAGTTATCCACAAAAAGCTGGAGTAACTCAGCGGGGTGGGCAGCATCTCTGTGGAGAAGGAATGGGTGACGTTTCGGGTCGAGACCCTTATATTCAGACTGGTTAGGGATAAGGGAAACGAGAGATATCTCCAGATCACCGTCTATACCTCTCGTTTCCCTAATCCCCAACCGGTCACAAGAAGGGTCTCGACCCGAAACGTCACCCGTTCCTTCTCCCCAGAGATGCTGCCTGTCCCGCTGAGTAGATGGATTACGTTTCTGTGAGATGGCAACGTTTATTTGACCCAACGGTTCACTCATCCACGGTGATGCATAACAGAGATAAGCGCGAGGCTGAACATTTCCATTTGCAAAAGTCTTTGAGGTGATAGATGAGCCGTTTGTGGAATGATAAAGGGAGCATCACATCTGAAATATTTTAATGTAGGCTGCGATCTGCAGCAGTTTAAATGACAGCTGAACAGAGAGGAACCTTGGCAAAGACGATGTAAAGAGTCAAGAGGGTTTCATTGCCACAAGTACCGAAATGGAACAATGAAATTCATTGCCACAAGTACCGAGATGGAACAATGAAATTCTTACTGGCAGCAGAAGTAGAAGTCTGTAAACACAGTGCTCCAAAGGTGACATAAGAATAAAACAAATTAAAAAGTTCAATAAATTTAAAAATATTAATAACAATAGAATAGTGCAAAACATACTAAAAGCCAGCAGTCCCCGAGTGCAACCAATGCAGTTCCTAGTTTGCAGTGTGATAGGTTGGAAGCAACTGCAGATGCTGGTTTACACCAAAGATAGACTCAAGAAGCTGGAGTAACTCAGCGGGTCAGGCAGCATCTCTGGAGGTTTATGCTTCATTTGAAAGAGAACACTCAACAAAAGAGATAAAAGTGGTTCGGTTTAGTTTATGCGCGCAGGAAGGAACTGCAGATGCTGGTTTACACCGAAGACGGATACAAAATGCTGGAGTAACTCAGCGGGACAGACAGGAGAGAAGAAATGGGTGACGTTTCGGGTCGAGTCTGAAGAAGGGTCTCCACCAGAAACGTCACCCATTCCTTCCTTCCAGAGATGCTGCCTGTCCCGCTGAGTTACTCCAGCATTTTGTGTCTATCTTCGATGATAACATTACTAGCAGGTTTGTTATGAACATGAATATAACTTCAGAAACAAGGAACTGTAGATGCTTAGTCTGAAGAAGGGTCGCAACACGAAACGCCACCTATCCATGTTCTCAATGGTGCTTTACTGTCTTGTGTTTCACTGCAAAGTGAAATTCTTTCAGATTAGATCACACTTGCACGTCGCTATATTTGGCCGCATTTACAAAAAGTCCAAAGTCCGGTCCACACAAAGTTTACTATCGTATCTGCCTCCACCCCCATCCCTGGTAGCACATCACAGGCTCCCACCACTGTGTGTAAAAAACCTTCCCCCACAATTCTCCATCAAACTCTCCCCTTCTCACCTCGTAGCTGCTCCCTCTAGTGTTGGATATTTCCACCCTGGGGAAAAAAGGTTCTGACTGTCTGCCCTCTCTGTGCCTCTCGTAATTTCATATACTTCTATCAAGCCTCCCCTAAGTAGACAATAGACAATAGGTGCAGGAGGAGGCCATTCGGCCCTTCGAGCCAACACCGCCACTCAATGTGATCATGGCAGATCATTCTCAATCAGTACCCCATTCCTGCCTTCTCCCCATACCCCCTGACTCCGCTATCCTTAAGAGCTCTATCTAGCTCTCTCTTGAATGCATTCAGAGAACTGGCCTCCACTGCCTTCTGAGGCAGAGAATTCCACAGATTTACAACTCTCTGACTGAAAAAGTTTTTCCTCATCTCCGATCTAAATGGCCTACCCCTTATTCTTAAACTGTGGCCCCTTGTTCTGGACTCCCCCAACATTGGGAACATGTTTCCTGCCTCTAACGTGTCCAACCCCTTAATAATCTTATACGTTTCGATAAGATCTCCTCTCATCCTTCTAAATTCCAGTGTATACAAGCCTAGTCGATCCAGTCTTTCAACATACGACAGTCCCGCCATTCCGGGAATTAACCTAGTAAACCTACGCTGCACGTTCAGAGGTTCCAGTAAATGATGATGACTCGAGCAGCGGTAGACTTGCTGCCTCACAGCGCCAGGGACCCGGGTTCGATCCCGACTACGGGTGCTGTCCGCGTAGAGTTTGTTCGTTCTCCCCGTGACCTGCATGGGTTTTCTCCGGTTGCTCCGGTTTCCTCCCACCCTCCAAAGTCGTCCAGGTATTAGTTTTGGTAAAAAAATATTGTAAATTGTCCTTGGTGTGCAAAATAGTGCAAGTGTAACGGGGATCGCTGGTCGGCGTGGACTCATAAGGTCATAAGTGATAGGAGGCCATTTGGCCCATCAAGTCTACTCCACCATTCAATGGTGGCTGATCTATCTCTCCCTCCTAACCCCATTCTCCTGCCTTCTCCCCATAACCCCTGACAGCCGTACTAATCAAGAATCTATCTATCTATCTCTGCCTTAAAAATATCCACTGACTTGGCCTCCACAGCCTTCTGTGGCAAAGAATTCCATAGACTCACCACCCTCTGACTAAAGACATTTAGACTCGGTGGGCAGAAGGGCCTGTTTCTGCGCTGTATCTAAACTAAACTAAAACCAATCTCTACTCAGTGTTTTTTGTTTTTTAATAAAGCTGAAAGTTATTCCTCATGATAGTGAATTTATGCTGCAGGTTTGAAGGCTTTTATTTATAAAGACAAAATATTAGTTGAACAAGTTTGTGGTATGAAGATTGGACTGATGCCTTTTGCAAGTTCAGTAAATCAGCAGCCTAACCAACCTCCTTCCTGGTATCCTATTTCAAAATCAATATTATTAAAAAGCATAACTCACCACTGAATTCATACGAGTCCTCTTCCCCTGGACATGTTTACTGTCATTTTCTCAACACTAAATGACACTTTATCCACCAAGGTCTGAGGGTGGAGGATTCACAAGAAATATATAGGCACCTCGCCACCATGCAGACAGGCGGAATGTTCATCTTATCTGCAAGATGCATCGGAGCAGTGATTCATTGCATTAACAGCCGCCCAAGAGATGTCCCGACACAGAAACTGTCTCCCGCTAGATTTCACCTCAGATTTAAGCTTGCGGGCGGAGGGAGGCGCGGTGACGCAGCGGGTAGAGCCGCTGCCTCACAGCGCCTGAGATCCAGGTTCGATCCTGACCTCGGCTGCTGTGTGCGTGGAGTTTGCACGCTCTCCCAGCGACTGCGTGGGTTTCCTCCCACACACCAAAGGCGTACGAGTTTATAGGCCGTGTAGAAAGGAACGGCCTGCCGATGCTGGTTTATGCCGAAGGTAGACACAAAATGCTGGAGTAAACTCAGCGGGAACATCTCTGGAGAAAAGGAATAGGTGTAGGTTTATAGATTAATTGACCTCTTTCAATTGAGGGAGTGGATGAGAAAGTGGGATAACTTAGAACAAATGATGATCAATGGCCAGCATGGACTCTGTGGGCTGAAGGGCCTATTTCCAAGCTGCATTTCTAAATAAACCAAAGAAAATACTTGATGCTGGACACACACACAGGTTAGACAGCATCTTGGGAAAGTTAATGTTTCAGGTTAAATATAAGATATGGGAGAAAGTGAAAACAAGTTAGCATTAAGTCGCTAACGTAGAGGACGGTGGTGGAAATTGATTGATTAATGGACTATTGCTGAGAGATGAGGATTGTTATGTAATTATGAAGGAACTGTACATGCTGGTTTGATGTTGATGAAGGAACTGTACATGCTGGTTTACAAAAGACAGCACAACGTGCTGGAGTAACTCAGCAGGTCAGGCGGCATCCCTGGAGAATGTAGATAAGCCATGTTTTTGGTCGGGGTCCTTCTTTAGTCTCCGATGTTTCATGTCAGGTCCATTCTTCTTCAGAGTCTGAAGAAAGGTCCACCTTCCACTTTTATCCTTTCCAGAAGATTTACCTTCCATGTCTCTTCTCTTCTTAAATCCTCATCTCACAGCCTGTCGTCTGTTCGTCCCTGGCCTCTGCCACCCATCTCCCATTCAAACCCCTCCCCCCCCTCAACTCCCAGCCCCCTCTCACCAGAGTCAGTTGGAACCCGGGTCTCCGGCGCATTTAGGGTGTTGTGTTCAGTTCTGGGCACCGTGTTATAGGAAAGATGTTGTCTAGCTGGAAAGGGTACAGAGAAAATTTACAAGGATGTTACCAGGACTAGAGGGTTTGATCTATAGGGAGAGGTTGAGCAGGCTGGGTCTCTATTCCTTGGAGCACAGGAGGATGAGGGGTGATCTTGTAGAGGTGTATAAAATCATGAGAGAAATAGATCGGGTCGATGCACAGAGTCTTTTGCCCCAGAGTAGATGAATCGAGGATCAGAGGACATAGGTGTAAGATGAAGAAGAAAAGATTTAATAGTAATCTGAGACGTAACTTTTTCACACAAAGGGTGGTGGAACAAGCTGCCAGAGGAGGTAGTTGAGTCAAGGATTATCCCATTGTTTAAGAAACAGTTAGACAGGTACATGGATTGGACAGGTTTGGAGGGATATGGACCAAGCGCAGGAAGGTGGGACTAGTGTAGATGGGACATGTTGGCTGGTGTGTGCAAGTTGGGCCGAAGGGCCTGTTTCCACACTGTATGGCTCTGTGACTCCTTTCCCTCTCCCCTGACTAGTCTGATGAAGGTTCTCAACCCGAAAAGTCACCCATTCCTTCTCTCCAGAGAGGCTACCTGTCCCGCTGCGTTACTCCAGCATTTTGTGTCTATCGCTGGCATCATTTTAGATTTAGATTTTAAATTTAGATTTAGAGATACAGCGCGGAAACAGGCCCTTCGGCCCACCAAGTCCGCGCCACCCAGCGATCCCCGCACATTAACACTATCCTACACACACACTAGGGACAATTTTTACATTTTACCCAGTCAATTAACCTACATACCTGTACATCTTTGGAGTGTGGGAGGAAACCGAAGATCTCGGAGAAAACCCACGCAGGTCACGGGGAGAACGTACGAACTCCGTACAGACGGCACCCGTAGTCAGGATCGAACCTGAGTCTCTGGCGCTGCATTCGCTGTAAGGCAGCAACTCTACCGCTGCGCCATGGTATTGGTTTGTACCATCAACAAATTGCTTAGGATATTTTAAACTCCACAAAGCTTTACTAAATTGAGCTGCAATAAAGGGGTAAAACAACGGGGAGCATTGGATGTTTCCACTAGTGGGAGAGTCTAGGATGAGTGGTCCTAGCCTCTGAATAAAAGGACGGCCCTTTAGGAAGGAGATGAGGTGGCATTCCTTTAGTCAGAGGGTGGTGAATCTGTGGAATTCATTGCCACGGACGGCCATGAAGGCCAGGTCAATGGATATTTTTAAAGCAGAGATTGATTAGTACGAGTATCAGGAGTTATGGGGAGAAGTGAGGGGAATAGGGTTAAGAGGGAGAGACTTATCAGCCGTGATTGAATGGCAAACAATTGGAGTAGACTTGATGGGCCGAATGTCCTAATCCTGCTCGTGTCACAAGAAGTGTATTAATGGACTGGCGTGAGAGTAGGCTAAGTGCAAGTAAGTGGGGGAATGGTATTTGATGAGATAACAGAGAGCCCGCAGAGACTGGACCAAATAGACTCTATCCACGTTAGGGAATATGGAAATATGAAATATGAAGCTCCAAACATTTCACTCACATTCTCTTAGCAGGAAATAAAAATGGAAGCTAATATCTCCCAACCACTTATGAATAAAACAAATGTTTTACATGAATGCTCCCCACAGAATCATTTTCACAAGAGGCCTCCATTAACTACTGGACATGAAGAAGCAGGCAGATCTTTGACAAGAGTACGATGATGTGCTCATAACAAAGTTCAGTCAAAAGAGCCCAGCACTGCTAAGCCTGGTCTAGTACATCAAAAGCTTGGGTGATCATACAAATCTTTCCCAAGTGTTACAACTGGAAAGTTACTTGGCCAAGTTTCAAAGGCTTCTTGGATAATCCAAACTTTCGTCGTTTGCACGCAGAGTATACAAAAACCCAAGCTCAGACATCAATTCCAACTTCCAGTAAAACATCGAGAAACTTTCAATAGATTAACTTTCAATCAGCTGAATGCGAATTGTAAAGTTTATTCGTAACATAATATCTGCTGTTAAAATGTTGGTTTCCATTTGAAACCATTACCATTGCATGACATTGCATCTTCCATTCCTATTCCCTGTAGCCAAGTCTTAGCATCCTCCGAAATCTTTACAATCCCCAACCTCTATTTAAATTGCTTCACCAATTAGTTTTATCTTTAGTTTAGTTTAGTGATGCAGTGCGGAAACAGGCCCTTCGGCCCATCGAGTCCGTGGTGACTAACACACTAACACTATTTATGTGTAGAAAATAATGTCATACTTCCACTTGACATTAGTTCTAAGCTTTGTAAACAACTATAATCATTAAAACATAGCCAAATCGGACAGACAGACAATATGGCATTACTCCGTTTAATAAAAACAAAGTTTCTCTCAACTTGAATCATCTTTGGCAGCAAATAATTTTTCATCAGATAAATTGCACCAATGTACAAATCACCACACATTTTTTAAGTGTTGTGTGTTTTCTCTGGATAGTAAGTATTCAACACCAATATCAATCCCTCACGAGCCGTATATAAGCGTACAACTCTTTGTTTAGATTTTGCCCTGAAAGAATCTTTATGAAATTCCATTTTGATGGTTCAAATTAGCGAATAAGTATTTTTACTCTCAAGAAATATTCTCTGAATATGTCTGTAAGCACTTAAGTACTGGGAAAGGATGATATTTAATAGGAAGAGATGATAAGAAAAATAAACTTTGTGAGCAGTTAGTCTTAGTTACAAAGCTGAGATTGACTCACAAGTGCTTTTCCACTGGCTGGAGGTAAAGGCAATGTTCAGAGTTTAGAGACACAACAAGGAAACTTTGGTCTCCATGGAAACTTTGGTCTCCCTTCGGCCCACCGAGTCCACTCCGACCATCGATCGCCCTGTCACACCAGTTCCCATTTCCTCATCCGCGCCCTACACACGAGGGGGTGATTTACAAGAGGGCCAATTAACCAACAAACACGCACGTCTTTGGGATGTGGAGGAAACCGGAAAATCCGGAAAACAGGGAGAACATGCAAACTCCACACAGACAGCGTCCGAGGTCAGGATCGAACCCGGGTCTCCGGCACTGTGAGGCAGTGGCTCTACCAGCTGCGCCACCCTCGTGATCTTACATAAGATCTTGGGTAAAATAAGGAGAGAAGGCTATCAAATGCCCCAATTACAGGAATGACGTGGAGAGGCTTTAGCTTGGATGTTGTAGAATCGGTATGGGCAGAACTGCGAAATACGAGTAGTCAAGGGCAGAGAACACTTGTTGGATTTGTATACAGACCACCAAGCAGCAGTAGGGAGGTTGGGGATAAGATTAAACAGGAAATTAGGGATGAAAATCAAAGAAAATTTAAAAACACAAAAAAAACAATTTTCAAGAGAGAGTTAGATACAGCTCTTAGGGCTAACGGAATCAAGGGATATGGGGAGAAAGCAGGAACAGGGTACTGATTCTGGATGATCAGCCATGATCATAGTGAATGGTGGTGCTGGCTCGAAGGGCCGAATGGCCTAATCCTGCACCTATTAGTATGTTTCTGTGTTTCTGTGTTTCCATTTGGAAAGGGTGTAAAGAAGGCTTAGCAGAATGTTGCCTGGAATGGAACGTATTAGTTACAGGGAGAGGGTGATGGAAAATGAGGGTGAGGGAGACTGAAGAAGAGTCTCGACCCGAAACGTCACGTAGCCAGAGGAACACATTGCTACTACGCCTGTGGTCTTTTCTTTTGTCCCTCGTCAGCACTCACTGCCATTGAACCCTGGCCAACTATCCATTAAGAAAGACTTCCCACTTGACAGCTGTGGTTTCATCTGCAAGCTTCTTCACAATCTACTTTTAGTGATACAGCAGGCAACCAGGCCCTTCGGCCCACTGAGTCCGTGCCAACTAGTGATCACCCCGTACACTAGTTCTATCCGAGCCACACTAGGGACAATTTACAGAAGCCAATTTACCTACAAACCTGCACGTCTTTGGGATGTGGGCAGAGACCGGAGCACCCGGAGAAAACCCACGTGGTCACGGGGAGAACGAGCAAACTCTGCAAAGACAGCACCCGTAGTCAGAATCGAATCTAGTTCTCTGGTGCTGTGAGGCAGCAACTCTACCGCTGCTTCAACTTGCCACCCCTCTACTCAGTGGATCTGAAAGGTTAGGGGATTGTGGGGGAGCAGGGGGAAGGATACTCCATGTCACATTTCCACCAGATCAATGAGACCATCAACATTTTGACCCGATATTTAGTTTAGAGATACACTGCGGAATCAGGCCCTTCGGCCCACCGAGTCCGCGCCGACCAGCGATCCCGCCATGCTAACGCTATCCTACACACACTGGGGACAATTTACAATCACACCAAGCCAATTAACCTACAAACCAGCACGTATTTTGAGTGTGGGAACAACCAGAGAAAACCCAAGCAGGTCACGGGGTGAACGTACAAACTCCGTACAGACAGCGCCCATAGTCAGGATCAAACCCGGGTCTCTGGCGCTGTGAGGCAGCAACTTTACTGCTGCGCCACCATGCCACAGAAATTATACTTCAATTTTCTTACTGTGTGCCCCGTTTTGAAGCCAAGGACCATCCTTGCAATGGTCCATGACAATACAGTTCCTTTTGTTAAGATATTATTAACAGATAATATCTGAAGGTGTCAGCATCATTCTGAAATTTAAAACGGATCTGTACATTTTGCGTCTTTCCGATACAAAGCTATGAAGCCTTGGGGCAGAATAACTCGTTGTTACATTTCTCACCAAGATATTAAATACAAAACAGACCACGTCACAACCTTGTACCCAAACATGGTGTAATAATGCTCGAGCACATTATGAACATTATAACACTTTAGAAAACGAGATAATCACTCAGGTATGCCGAGAGTTTTAAATAGTAATCTACTTTGCCTTAAAAGAAGAAAATCTCCCTCGTAACATCTACGATGTCAGACTTTTGTAATCTGCTTGTATGGTTCCTCCTCTGTTTAAACTTTCTTTCTGATTGCATATTAGAGCTGTGAACTATTTTTAGTTTTGGAGATACAGTGTGGAAACAGGCCCTTCGGCCCACCGAGTCCACGCCGCCCATTGATCGCCCCTTACCCACTAGTTCTGTTATCCCATTTTCTCATCCGCTCCCTGCACACACCCGGGTCAATTCACAGAGGGCCAATTAACTTGCAAACCCCCCACGTCTTTTGGATGTGGGAGGAAACCGGAGCACCCGGAGGAAACCCACACGGCCACAGGGAGAACATGCACACTCCACGCAGACAGCACCCGAGGTCAGGATCGAACTCTGGTCCCTGGCGCTGTGAAGCAGCGGCTCTACCCGCTGCGCCACCGTGCCGCCCCGATGTTGGGAGTTGAATTATCAAATGCACACAAGAGGCTAGGGGGAATAAAACATGAAATAAAGTGTTTCTGTACCATGGAATGTTTTAATGCAAGCAGTAGTGAACATGCTTGTTTTTTGAGAGATCTAAGAACAGAGTTGGCAAAGAGATAAAGGGTTCCAGATAAAGGGTTCAAACTAATAAATTATGCCTGTGTAAAATACACAAAGAAAAAAACGTATATTTGCATCAGTCCCTCATCACCTTTGGACTGCAAAATGACTTGCAGCCAATAATATACTTAACATCGTATTAATTATTGTCATAGACAAAGAAAAATCATGTTTTCCACATTGTGCTTTAGTCCAACTCTCTTTTTCAGTTTAGTTTAGAGTTTCAGCGCGGAAACAGGCCATTCGGCCCCACCAAGTCCGCACTGACCAGCGATCCCCGCACACTAACACTATCCCACATACACTGGGGACAATTTACAATCACACCAAGCCAATTAACCTACAAACCAGCACGACTTTGGAGCATGGGAGGAAACGGAAGCAACCAGAGAAAACCCACGCAGGTCACGGGGAGAACGTACAAACTCCGTACAGACAGCACCCGTAGACGGGATGGAACCCGGGTCTCCGACGCTGTGAGGCAGCAACTCTACCGCTGTGCCACCCTATCCCCTGTTGGAATAATGTAACCCGTTGGACTCACTTTTGTCAGGTGGGATTCAAGGCTTTGCCAAAAAATTATCTGTTCAGAGCTGGAACCTCCAAATGAAATTACGTTTTTAGGTTTTCAGATTCTGTCG
This sequence comes from Rhinoraja longicauda, assembly GCF_053455715.1. NCBI lineage: Eukaryota > Metazoa > Chordata > Chondrichthyes > Rajiformes > Arhynchobatidae > Rhinoraja > Rhinoraja longicauda. The sequence continues at coordinate 34,123,160 of NC_135970.1, forward strand.
GCCAGGTACACAGGCAGGGATTAATCCACAGGATGGAAACATCACAGACTAGAGGGCATAGTTTTAAAGGCAGAGGGCAAAGTTTAAAGGAGGTGAGGCATGAAACTGCACTGCTGCACCACCGTGATGCCCAAACATTCACATATTGGCCCCAAACAAAGCAGCTTTCAAACAGCAACTACATCTGCAGTTCCTTCCCAACAAATCAACCACGTTGCAATGGGACTGGAAGCCCGACCAAAGGAGGTCTGATATTATATTCACTGGAATTCAGAAAGACAAGAGCGGATCATCGAAACATATCAAATTCCTAAGGTGTGTAAGAAGGAACTGCAGATGTTGGTTTAAACCGATGATAGACACAAAAAGCTGGAGTAACTCAGCGGGACAGGCAGCATCTCTGGAGGGAAGGAATGGGTGACGTTTCGGGTCGAGGCCCTTCTTCGGACGTCTTTTCAGTCTATCTAAAATCATTAAGGGATTGGACAGGCTAGACGCAGGGAAGTCTACACCACCATTCAATCATGGCTGATCGATCTCTCCCTCCTAACCCCATTCTCCGGCCTTCTCCCCATAACCCCCGACACATGTACTAATCAAAAATCTATCTATTTCTGCCTTAAAAATATCCACTGACTTGGCCTCCACTGCCTTCAGTGGCAAAGAATTCCACAGATTCACCACCCTCTGACTAAAGAAATTCCTCCTTATCTCCTTCCTAAAAAAACATCCTTTAATTCTGAGGCTATGACCTCTAGTCCTAGACTCTCCCACTAGTGGAAACATCCTCTCCACATCCACTCTATCCAAGCCTTTCACTATTCTGTATGTTTCAATGAGGTCCCCCCTCATTCTTCTAAACTCCAGCGAGTACAGGCCCAGTGCCGACAAACGCTCATCATAGGTTAACCAACTTCTTCCTATTTTAATTTGTGCCCTAATATATTTCTCTCTGACCCCATTGTAAACCAGCACACTACGCCAAAAGTGGAAATGCACGTCAAACAGCGAGGAGCAAGCGATTGATTATTCTGTAAGAGCAGAGGATTTCCAAAGGGATATTCCTGGAAAGAGAATGATACCATTACTAGAGTGTGTTGGAACTACTTGATGTGGTACTCAGAAATTTCCCAATTTCCCCACTTCATTTGAGTTGTGCCCTGCCCGACATTTGCATTGTTTTCAGAGCTGGCAACAGCACGGTGGCACAGCGGTAGAGTTGCTGCCTCACAGCGCCAGAGACCCTGGATCAATCCTGACTACAGGACCTTTCGGTCATGGGCCTCCTCCAGCGCCATAGTGAGGCCCACCGGAAATTGGAGGAACAGCACCTCATATTTCGCCTGGGCAGCTTCTCCAACAAGATCGACTTCTCCAACTTTAGATAGTTCCTCTGTCCCTCTCTTCCCCTCCTCCTTCCCAGATCTCCCTCTATCTTCCTGTCTCCACCTATATTCTTCCTTTGTCCCGCCCCCCCTGACATCAGTCTGAAGAAGGGTCTCGACCCGAAACGTCACCCATTCCTTCTCTCCTGAGATGCTGCCTGACCAGCTGAGTTACTCCAGCATTTTGAGAATAAATAACTTTGATTTGTACCAGCATCTGCAGTTATTTTCTTATACTGATTAAGGGCGCTGTCTGTACGGAGTTTGTACGTTCTCCCCGTGACCTGCGTGGGTTTTCTCAGGGTGCTCCGGTTTCCTCCCACACCCCAAAGACGTGCAGGTTTGTAGGTTGTGTAGGAAAGAACTCCCAGATGCCGGTTTTAAATCAAAGACAGGCACAAAATGCTGGAGTAACTCAGCGGGGACAGGCAGCATCTCTGGAGAGAGGGAGCGGGTGACGTTTCAGGTCGAGACCCTTCTTCAGACACTTTCCCTCAGCCAACACTCTGGTCGTTGCTCTAAACAACTTCTCCTTCGGCTCCTCCCATTTCTTAAAAGTCTGAAGTAGGACCTGAAACGTCACCCATTCCTTGTAGCCAGAGATGCTGCCTGTCCCACTGAGTTGCTCCAGCATTTTGTGTCTATTCAGGTCTGTAGGTTAACTGGCTTCAGTAAAAAAAAGTTTAAAGTAAATTGTCCCTAGCCAGGGAAGGCTAGGCAAGGCTAGGCAAGGCAAGGAAAGGCTAGGCAAGGCTAGGCAAGGCTAGGAAAGGCTAGGAAAGGAAAGGCAAGGCAAGGCTAGGAAAGGCTAGGAAAGGCTAGGCAAGGCAAGGCAAGGCTAGGCAAGGCTAGGAAAGGCAAGGCAAGGCTAGGAAAGGCAAGGCAAGGAAAGGCAAGGAAAGGCAAGGCAAGGCAAGGCTAGGCTAGGCAAGGCTAGGCAAGGCTAGGCAAGGCAAGGAAAGGCAAGGAAAGGCAAGGAAAGGCAAGGAAAGGCAAGGAAAGGCAAGGAAAGGCAAGGAAAGGCAAGGAAAGGCAAGGAAAGGCAAGGAAAGGCAAGGAAAGGCAAGGAAAGGCAAGGAAAGGCAAGGAAAGGCAAGGAAAGGCAAGGAAAGGCAAGGAAAGGCAAGGTAAAATAAGATAAAATAAGATAATCTTAAGTAAGGAAAGCTAAGCTAAACTAAGTTAAAATAAGTTGATAAACTAAGATATGTTAAAATATACTAAGCAGAGATAAGCTGAGATAAGCTACAATAAGATAAGATACACTAAAATAAGCTAAGGTAAAATAAACTAAGATA